>NW_025319117.1:0-300000 GCF_017639315.1 Drosophila ananassae
CTGGTCTGCCAATTTCTCGAAGTATCCTTTTGGCAGGAAAAAGGCCTCGAAGCTCCTTCTGAACTCCTTCCATGTGAGCCACTCCTCTCGTTCATTAGGAACCATTTTTGCGCTCTGCCCTGGAGTAGTTCGGGCATTGTGTTTATATCCATCCCGTATGTTTTGGCAGACCATGCTACTCGGTCCACGAACTCGAAAGGATCTCCTGTTCCGTCGAATCGGAACGACCACTCTCGGACTTGTCTCGCCACCTTCGCATAGTCCACCTGTACCGGGACTGGCTTCCGCGCTTGTGGCTCCATGCTCCTCATGCTCTTCATTTCTGGCACTGCCAGACTTTGGATGAGCTTTTCCGATTCGCTCACCGCTCTCTGCCTCGGCGTGGTCCTCTGCGCGAACTTCTCCTCGAATCCCCGCGCGACCACCATCACTTCATCCTCCTTTCTTTCGTCGGCCCACCTTGCCACCAGTGCCCTCATGCTCTCCACGGTTCCATCCGCTGCGAGACCGAGCTCTCTGCACACTTCGCACAACTCTTCTTTGCGAAGCGCGTAGATCCAGTTTTTCCTCCCCATCTTGAAGCAGTGTTACTCCTAGACTCTAAAGCAATCACGTAGTTTGGGCGCCAGGTGTAACGAACTGTTTTGCTATGTTTTGCTCGCAACAAACGCCGCGGCTAGCTCACAGAGGTTGAGGGTACGTTCCACCGAATTTATTGATTCGACGTGATTGCCCGAGCCCAGAAATAACACGGTATTGCTTCTTTTCAAATAAATCCCCTTTATTGTAATTAATTTACAAAGCAATAAAGAGAATCTCACCGGCTGTCTGGCTCAGCCGACCGACCGCTCGTCCTCCCGTCGATCCCCGATTCCCGCTCCGGGTTGGTGCCAATACGCACGCCCTCCCAAAGCTTGCGCCCGGCAGGTCGTGCGGTCTTGGTGCCTGGCGCCGAAACGGCTTTCGGTTCCCTTCGTTTGGACTCACGGACTCTGGTTGCGGGGCCTGTGTTGCTGCTTGTCGTCTTCCGCTGCCGCTGCCTGTCCGTCGCTGCTGCTCCCTCGTCGTCGCTGCTGCTCCCTCGTCGTCGCTGCTCTACGGTTGCCGCTGCTCCCTCGTCGTCGCGGCTATGCTGCTGCCGCTGCTCCCTCGTCGTCGCTGCTCTCCTGTTGCCGCTGCTCCCTCGTCGTCGCCTCTGCCGTTGCTGTATCTCCGCTTGGGGTGCCGTGGACTCAGAACCTTTGGCTTGCCTGGATTTGCCCTTTCGCCGTGGCCGGCACCTAATCCGTGTTAACAGACCGAGTGGCTCACCTCCCAGGCATACGCCGGGCAGGATATGCTCCTCGCTGCTTAGCGGCCGGATCAGGGCACGAAGGTCCTTCCTACCCTACAGGACACGCCCCCGGTGGCGTTCGCCACTCGCCTCCAAACACCTGCGTGCCTGCGTGCAGGATCTATGGTAGGCCAGAGGTTTGGGCGTCGCGTCTCCTTTGACTCCAGGTGGATCGCTGTGCATACGCTCCAGCGCCTGGATCAGGATTCTCTTGTTGTGTCCGGGAATAACTCCACCCGACTCTTTTACCCTTGGGCCTCAGCTTTGCCGCGGATCCTTGATCCTTTTCCCCTGTCTCCTTGCTCGATTCGATGCGCGTACCGCCGCCGGACTTACCCACAGGGGGTCCTTAAGCTATTTTCGTATATCCTTGCTCACTCGCTTTAATAGCCCGCACTGAAGACTGTCGGACTTACCCACGGGGGCTCCTTCAGCCTGTACTCCTAACTCTTCAAGGAAGCTTTCCAACTTGAATGGCAGACTTACCCACGGGGGGTCTTTCACTCACTCTCCCAGCTTCCCTAGAAGACTCGGCCCCGATTCGCTCCAGGGGCCCTCCTTATATAGTGCCGGAGGCGCCCGTTAATCCTTGCGAATCTACTTCCTGCCGTTAATCCTCCGCTCCTTCACTTTCTCCGTTAGCTTTCTCCAAGCCCGCCGTCTTTCTATCGGCGGGCTTTCTTTATTGTTCTCCCCCGATTGCCCCGTTCGGGCCTCCGATCCGCATTACCCCGCGATCCCCCCTGGACATTCAAATGCATTTCTGAGTTTTTTTGCATTTTGTAAACACAGCTGCGCGGTCGCCGGCCGCTTCGTTCCCCGCCGTCCCCGCTGTTTCCTATTACCTTCGAGCGCGGCCGCGGAGGCCCGGCCGGGACCGTTACGTTCCACGGTGACTCCTCTTTCACCCTCTTCCGTGCGCGTCGCCGTGCTGGTTCCTCTTGCCCCCCCGCTGCTGCCCCCGCATGCCGTCTGTGCTCGACGCATTTCTCCCTTGATACCTTTCTCTTCCTCCGTATTTCTAACACAGCAGCTCTGGCCCATCCGACGCTGCAGTGCTGACTTGCATGTTCCCCCCCCCCCCCCGCTGTTGCCCCTCTTGCCACCTGTCTTGGTGTGTGGGAGATCTAATCTCCTCACAATGTCAAGAAATTCGTTGAAAATTGCATAACATGCAAATTGGCTAAGCCCCCTTCTGGATAGGCACAAATGATATACACGTGGATATAAGTGGCAAACTTAGGGAAAAACGACCTAAAGGAATATATTATTGTCCAGGTAGATGCATTTACAAAATTTTGTTCACTTATATCACACTCTTAATCTAGACTCAAAAAATTGCATTAAAGCTGTGAAGTCAGGAATATCTTTCTTTGGAATACCCAGTCGAATTATTGCAGATCAGGGCAGGAGCTTTGCAAGTAATAAATTCCAAGAATTTTGCTCATCGAATAAAATTGAGTTGCACTTAATAGCCACGGGAGCAAGCCGTGCCAATGGACAGGTGGAACGTGTAATGAGCACGCTAAAAGCTATGCTAACTGCTGTAGAAACCAGCAAACGTTCTTGGCAGGATGCATTGCAAGATATCCAGTTAGCCTTAAATTGCTCTACAAATAGAGTTACAAAATCTAGTGCTTTAGAGTTGCTAATAGGGAAAGAGGCTAGGCCTTTTGGTATGATGAAAATAAATGAAGAAGAGAATATAGTAAATAAAGAAAGTGCTAGAATAAAAGCTAAAGAAAATATGGAGAATACTGCACGATACGATAAAGGAAGATTTGACAAAAATAAAGCGAAAATTATTGCGTATAACGTGGGTGATCATGTTTGATTGAAGACTGAAGAGCGTCATCAAACAAAACTTGATCCAAAGTTCAAGGGTCCATTTCAAGTCGTAAAAGTATTAGATGGAGATCGATATGAATTAAATTCATTAGTTATAATAAGCGAACGTATAAATACTCTAAGAGCGCTACCCAATAGACAGTTAATCTGCGAATTAACAGGAGAATTGCAGAATAATGATGAACCCCAAGAGGGGGTAGAGCCTGCAGTTGGCACAAGTGAATGTGCGTTTGTGTCCCAAGAGGGGATAGAGAATGAGGATGACACAAGTGAATGTGCATCTGTGTCCCAAGGAGGGAAATGTTGACCACAGTATAGCAGCTGTCTCGCAAGTTCGAACAGTGTTATGGCGGAGGTCTTGGTGACCTGGTGCATGTATTTGCGCGGCAAAGTTGAATGAAGTTAAATGATGAAATTAAGTTATGTAAGATGAATTTATTTGAATTAAGAATGGCTCTGTATAATTTAATAAAAAAAAGGGAAGAATGAAAAGTTTTTGTTAAACGTTGGAATTGTCAAATATGAAAAATCAACATAACCGAGGTTTTCTTGACTTGTTTAGCAATTTAAAAACTCAACACACAGGGACGTGTGATAGGTCAGGAAGGCCGTGTCGGGAAACAGTAAAATTTAAGGACAAACAGAGTTGTCGCGAAGTTCTAAATTCGGGGAATTTAGAATTCATGCGAAAGGCATAGCAGCAGAGACGGTGGTAGTCTCTGCTGGTGAGTGAGGTCCGCTGACGAGTTACCGAAAGTTTAAAGAGATGAAAAGAGATGACGACAGAGGCTCAACTTGAGAGAAGGCTAAGAGAGAGAAGGGTGAGAGAAATGATCGATGAGAGAAAGTCGAGTGATGGTAACGAACGTGAGCGGAACTCGCTGTGCTGCCGCATTGATTTTATTAAGTGACAATGGAAGGAACTACTGGGCATACTACAGGGACTACTGGGCCTACATCAGAAGGGGAATCTCCTTCGCCACAAGGGCAAAGATCCACTTAATATACGGCAGCGCTGGAGTAGCAAAACAAAAACCTCATGGAAATCATAAAGGCCATGCAGGCGGATGGGAAGACCACGCATGTGACACTGCCCAAATTTAATCCCGATGGTGTGGGCATTGAGGCAACGGCTGCCGTACTGATTCATGTTTTAAACGGACATCCCAGATCTGGAGAAAGCTTTGCTGAATATGCCAGTCGCATGGTTACACTATTACTATCCAAGTGGAAATCTACGGAGCTGGAAGAGATTGCGGTGTCAATAGCGTTAGCCCACATGACAAAAATTGACAATAATTTGCTGCGTTGGGTTTTTACAACCAGCGTGACGACACGTAATGAACTACAGCGGCAGCTGCAGGCTTACGCCTTCAAGAAGCGTAAAAACGAAATTGATGAATCTTCGTCAAGTTTGGACAAGAAAAAACCACTAATGCAGTCGCAGGTAAAATGCCATAGTTGTGGAAAAATTGGCCACAAATACGCTCAATGCCGCGCTGGCATGGAGAGCTCATTCTCAACAAAAGGAAAGAACTACAGTAGAAGCAGCGTTTCTGGAGTAAAGGAGCGTTTAAACATAAGATGCTACAAGTGTGGTGAGGCTGGACATATTGCTACTGTATGCCCCAAAGGTAGCACCAGTGGAAACGGCGAGTACAAGGAGAAGCGCGTGGACATATGTCAAGTCCTTCAGCCCAAAGGCTTCTTCTATCAAAGGGGTGACCCCTTTCCATTTTTTTTTGATTCGGGTGATGAGTGTTCTCTGATAAAAGAAAAATTAAGTAACAAAATTTATGGAAAAAGATTTAATAATTTAATTGTACTACGAGGAATTGGCGACCATATTGTTAAGAGCCATTTGCAGATTTTGTCTACGATTCAAATATCACAGTTTAATTTAGAAATTTTGTTCCATGTAGTATTAGACAATTATTTGAAACATGACATCATGATTGGACAAGAAATATTCCAGCTTGGTTTTGGTGTGATTATCGAAACAGACAAACTTAATATTTACAAAACTAAGATTATTGAAGAGACATCCAATTTTGAAAATGTACTTGACACCAACATAGAATTAAGTGAAATTGATAAATGTAAACTAAAAAACATATTGAAACATTACTCTGACAATTTTATAAATGGAATCCCAACTAAACGTGTAACCACAGGAGCATTAGAAATTCGTTTGATAGATAAGAATAAAACTGTTCAAAGGCGCCCCTATCGGCTCAGTGTAGATGAAAAGATATTAGTTAGGGAAAAAATAGACCAAATGATTAAATCCAATGTGATCCGTCCAAGCAATTCGCCATTTTCAAGTCCATTGCTATTGGTGAAAAAGAAAGATGGCAGTGACAGACTGTGTATTGATTTTCGTAAGCTAAATTCAAACACAGTCTCAGATAAGTACCCGTTGCCATTGATTTCTGATCAGATAGATCGCTTGCGAGGTGGAAAATATTTTTCTACTTTAAGCCAGCGGATTTTATCAAATACCGATCCATCCTGATTCCATAGAAAGAACAGCATTCGTTACCCCAGAGGGTCAGTTGGGATAAAAAATGCCCCTTCTATTTTTCAACGTGCCATAGTGCGAGCCCTGGGTGACTTAGCCTATTCCTACGTAGTGGTCTACATAGACGACGTGCTGATTGTAGCAGAAACAAAGGAAAAAGCATATGAAAGGCTAAGCATTGTGATGAGAGTTTTGTCTGAGGCAGGTTTTACATTCAACATAAAAAAGTGCGCTTTTCTTCGCACAGGAATAGAGTAGGGATTTTATATGAAAGATGGTGGAATTAAACCAAATCCAAGTAAGATAGAAGCACTGACAGTTCTGTCGCCACCATCCACTGTAACTCAGTTAAGGCAATTCATAGGTTTGGCATCATATTTTAGACTATTTGTCCCGCGGTTCTCAGAGCAGATGAAGCCGCTCTATGAGTCGACCTCTAAACTTAAAACGTTTGATTGGAAAGAGAAGCATGAGCAGATCCAACAAAAGATAATTAAAATACTGACGTCTGACGGAAATTAGGACTGGGCTATTGTACCGTAAGATACAACGTAGGTGGTCTGTCATTAACCATCTTCACGAGGCTATGATGCAATACTATGGTGCCAATACGCACGCCCTCCCAAAGCTTGCGCCCGGCAGGTCGTGCGGTCTTGGTGCCTGGCGCCGAAACGGCTCTCGGTTCCATTCGTTTGGACTCACGGACTCTGGTTGCGGGGCCTGTGTTGCTGCTTGTCGTCTTCCGCTGCCGCTGCCTGTCCGTCGCTGCTGCTCCCTCGTCGTCGCTGCTGCTCCCTCGTCGTCGCTGCTCTACGGTTGCCGCTGCTCCCTCGTCGTCGCGGCTATGCTGCTGCCGCTGCTCCCTCGTCGTCGCTGCTCTCCTGTTGCCGCTGCTCCCTCGTCGTCGCCTCTGCCGTTGCTGTATCTCCGCTTGGGGTGCCGTGGACTCAGAACCTTTGGCTTGCCTGGATTTGCCCTTTCGCCGTGGCCGGCACCTAATCCGTGTTAACAGACCGAGTAGCTCACCTCCCAGGCATACGCCGGGCAGGATATGCTCCTCGCTGCTTAGCGGCCGGATCAGGGCACGAAGGGCCTTCCTACCCTACAGGACACGCCCCCGGTCGCGTTCGCCACTCGCCTCCAAACACCTGCGTGCCTGCGTGCAGGATCTATGGTAGGCCAGAAGTTTGGGCGTCGCGTCTCCTTTGACTCCAGGTGGATCGCTGTGCATACGCTCCAGCGCCTGGATCAGGATTCTCTTGACTTCCCGGGGTGTCCCTGCCTGGTTTCACTAGTGGGCTTGAGTTCCCGGGCCGAGCAGACAAGGCGTACGCCAGGCTGATCCGTCGTTGCCGCCACTACACCAGGATACCTGTCGTGTCCGGGAATAACTCCACCCGACTCTTTTACCCTTGGGCCTCAGCTTTGCCGCGGAACCTTGATCCTTTTCCCCTGTCTCCTTGCTCGATTCGATGCGCGTACCGCCGCCGGACTTACCCACAGGGGGTCCTTAAGCTATTTTCGTATATCCTTGCTCACTCGCTTTAATAGCCCGCACTGAAGACTGTCGGACTTACCCACGGGGGGTCCTTCAGCCTGTACTCCTAACTCTTCAAGGAAGCTTTCCAACTTGAATGGCAGACTTACCCACGGGGGGTCTTTCACTCACTCTCCCAGCTTCCCTAGAAGACTCGGCCCCGATTCGCTCCAGGGGCCCTCCTTATATAGTGCCAGAGGCGCCCGTTAATCCTTGCGAATCTACTTCCTGCCGTTAATCCTCCGCTCCTTCACTTTCTCCGTTAGCTTTCTCCAAGCCCGCCGTCTTTCTATCGGCGGGCTTTCTTTATTGTTCCCCCCCGATTGCCCCGTTCGGGCCTCCGATCCGCATTACCCCGCGATCCCCCCCTGGACATTCAAATGCATTTCTGTGTTTTTGTGCATTTTGTAAACACAGCTGCGCGGTCGCCGGCCGCTTCGTTCCCCGCCGTCCCCGCTGTTTCCTATTACCTTCGAGCGCGGCCGTGGAGGCCCGGCCGGGACCGTTACGTTCCACGGTGACTCCTCTTTCGCCCTCTTCCGTGCGCGTCGCCGTGCTGGTTCCTCTTGCCCCCCCGCTGCTGCCCCCGCATGCCGTCTGTGCTCGACGCATTTCTCCCTTGATACCTTTCTCTTCCTCCGTATTTCTAACACAGCAGCGCTGGCCCATCCGACGCTGCAGTGCTGACTTGCATGTTCCCCCCCCGCTGTTGCCCCTCTTGCCACCTGTCTTGGTGTGTGGGAGATCTAATCTCCTCACACTTCCCCCCTTCTTCGGGAACGACAGAAGCTTTGTGTTTTTGATTTTTTTTCCTTTTATTTTCGTGTGGATTTTTTGTGTGTGGATACCCTTATCCACTTACCCCCTTCTTCGGGTGACTCTAGGGTCGTTCCCCTTCCATTTCCGTATTTTATTGTGAGTACCGCCTTTTCTTTTTTTTTTTTGTATATATATAGCTATATATATGTACTCTTATATATTTTCCATTATTATATTTTTTCATTATATATTTTTTCATCTTTTATATATCTTTAATATATATATTTTTTTTGTGGTTCTTTTTTTGTATTTCGTTTTACTTCATATTTTTTCTAACTTTTTTTTCCATTTCATTTTCGTTTTTTTTTTTTACTTATTTTATATATTTTTAATATGTATATATTTTTTAAAGTTTTCTTTTGTTTTTTTTTTCTCAGTTTTTTTTTTTTTAATATTTTTTTTTCCTTTATTTCATTTTCATTTTTTTTTATTAAATATTTTTTCTTATTTTATATATATTTTTTTTTTGTTTTTTTTTTATGTTTTTTTTTTTGTGTCCTTTACACTTCCCCCCCCCCCCCCCCCCCCCCCTTTTTTTCTTGTAAGTGTTTCGTTTTTGCGCTCTATATTTTATTATTCCTTTTTTTTTTTTTTTATTCTATAGCTTCCGGGTGACGCATATCCCGTTCTGGCCGCCGCGCACCCGAAAACTTTCTGGCCCGATCTGCAAGATAATGCTCCACCTGCCCGGCTTTTCCTTCCTCCTCCGGGCCTCTTCCTCCACCTTCCTCTTTAGCTCCGGCGGCCAGTTCTGCTCGGGCACTGCTCCTCCATCTCCTGCCGACTCGGCCCTTTGGAGCACCGGCCTCGGCGGCCTCTTCTCCGGGCAGGAGACTTGCCTCTCCAGCCCCGGCCTCACCTTCGGGGCTGGCCACACCCATGGACCTCTCGTCCACGGCTCCTCCTCTGTCTCCTCCTCCTTCCGGTCCAGGGCAGTCGTGGAGGTGGATTATTTTTTGAATAAGAAAGTCATTTACTCTGCTCAAAGTCCAGAGTCGCTCCTCTAAAAATAGTTACGGTACCGAAACTGGAGTTATCTGGAGCAGAGTTGCTTATGTCGGAAGAAGCTCAGTTGAAGGTCTACGATGGGAGGTATTTCTGCTGCGATTCTGCTGCGGCGCTGTCCTGGATTCGGGAGGAGCCAGCTTGTTTTAATGTTTTCGTCGCCAATCGAGTTTCAACAATCCAGGAATTGACCAGAACGATGGAATGGCGTTATGTTCCTTTACTTTCCTACATCTTTGAACCCGGCAGACATCCTTTCGCGTGGTGCTCTTCCCAAGGAGTTAGTGACTGACAACCTGTGGTCCCATGGTCCTGCGTTTCTTCTCGGACTTCAAGACCAGTGGCCAGCAGCGGTTCCATCTGAAAAGCCCACTCTGGAGCTAAGGGCAAGGGTTCTGCTTATCAAATCCCCGTACGTTGACGTGACAGCTGGCTCCACGTCAGCGACTGTTCGCTTATGTACACAAGTTTTCACAGCGAGTCCGTCACAAGGGTGTAGCGACATCAAGGCTGGAACCCACCTACTTTTGCGTCTGGTGCAGCGTGTGTATTTTTGGGATGACATAAAGGCGCTTGGAAAGGAAATTTCGTCAGCCAGCATACTTGCCACATTCTCTCCTTTCTTAGACAAGTTTGGCCTGTTGCGTGTGGACGGTCGTTTAAGAAACTCTACATTGGATTTTGATAGTCGTCACCCAATTATATTGCCTAGAAGCCATCCAGTTACTCGGGCTATAATTGTTGATTTCCATGAGCGTAATCTACATACGGGGCCTCGTGCTCTGCTGTCTATTATTCGATCCCAATACTGGCCGATCGGGGGGAGGAAAACGGTGACGAAGGCATTGCATAAGTGTATCTGATGCTTCCGCACCAAGCCTCGGTTGCTGGAGCACATTATGACTGATCTCCCGGAGCAAAGAGTCAGCGGTTTCTAGGTTTTCGGAGTGACTGGTGTGGATTTTTTTAGACCATTTTACTATAAGCCAGAAGTTCGCAATAAAGCTCCCGTAAAATGTGAGTGTTTTCATTTGCTTTGCCACTAAAGCCGTGCACTTATTTACATGCTTTAAAACGGTTTATATGGACTCGCCGAAAGCCTCAGCACAGTTGGTCTGACAATACGACCAATTTTGTTGGAGCTAAGAACGAGCTAAAGGAGCTGCTCCAACGCTTCATAAGCGATGAGCATCAACGTGCGCTTCTGGAGTTTTGCGCGATTGAGTCCATCGAGTGGCATTTTATTCCTCCTCGATCTCCGCATTTTGGTGGACTCTGGGAAGCGGCTGGCAAAACCGCAAAGCATCATTTTTACCGGGCCGTTGGATCCTCAGTTCTTGGATTTGACGAGCTGCGAACTCTGCTCTGTCACATTGGTGCTGTCATAAACTCTCGGCCTTTATTGTCTCTTCCAGAGAATCCTGCAGACCTTGATATCCTAACGCCATCCCATTTTTGAACTGGTGGCCCGTCAGCCTGATGTCACAAAGCTGAATTTCAACCGAATAGACAGCTGGCAGCGTGTGTCTTTACTGCAGCAATCTTTCTAGGCCCGATTATTTGATCTTTGTTATTAAGTTAACGAGCTTTCGCCCGTCCTATGCTAAAAGGCGACCTCACTTGTACTCTTTATTTCAGTGCATACGCATTCTAAATCGGAGCTTTCTGTCACTCCATTTCATATGCAAATAAATAAACATTTTTATAATGTTGTGAAACAAATTGTAAAGTCGTTTATACCCAGTTTATTTATTTATTCTTGATTTATTGAAGGAGCAGCAAGGTGCCGCTTCAACGCTTCTATTGGATCTCATTTTACATTATTCTTTTAATTCTAAGTAAGGCTAAGTCTTGTCGATGCGCTGCCCACAGACGGCGGCAGCAAGACGGCTATGTATATGCTTATATATATTTATGCTATGCTCTCGTAAGCGGGAGCGCGAGATGTGTATATGCACATGAGGTCCGTTCATGTTACAATTCTGCCGGCGCTAGCACTTTTTGTACATAGCGATCGGTTCATGTTTAGACCATTTAAGTTCCGTTTACACTGCAACAAAGTGTTACAGTGTTTACCCTTTAGGTACTCTTGGTACAGTGGCTTTTCAATATGTTTGCATACTACATCTCCCTCCTTTTGGAAAATAACGTAATAATACGTATTCTTTTTATACCCTTGCAGAGGGTATTATAATTTTGGTCAAAAGTGTGCAACTCAGTGAAGGAGACATCCCCGACCCTGTAAAGTATATATATTCTTGATCAGGATCACCTCCTGAGTCGATATGAGCATGTCCGTCTGTCTGTCTGTCTGTCTGTCTGTTTCTACGCAAACTAGTCTCTCAGTTTTGGAGCTATCGAGTTGAAACTTTGCACGCATCCTTTGTTTCCTTGCAGGTAAATGGAACGGCCGGGATTTAGTCGGAACGGACGGGATCGGTCGACTATATCCTATAGCTGCCATATAACTGATTGATCGGAAATTAGAGGGTTGGAATTTTCGACACATGTTATATTTGACCAAAATATCTTATGTATAAAATTTCATAAGGTTCGGCCGACTATATCCTATAGCTGTCATAGAACGATCGGAATTGGCATAACTTTGGTGTTTTTTAAGTTAGAAAGATGGGACTTGGTACAGATTACTCTTTGGGCAAAATAATTCAACATGCCAAATTTCATAAGGATCGGCCGACTATATACGATCCGCTATATATCTAATAATATAAGATGTGTGGCGCCACCTAGCGGACTGCGACTCAAATGCAAGGGTATATCAACTTCGGCTCCGCCTGAAGTTAGCTTTCCTTTCTTGATTAATTATATATTAGCAAAAAGAAGAAAATGAAATTACGAAAAATATTTGTATCTATGCATGGCCATACTAAATACAATTATGAAATAAACATTTTTAATCTATCCTTATGAACTGTTTGCTTTTTATTTTTATTATTTGATATTATTATGTTATCTCTGTCTCCTATTTCCGTTACTTTATATGGGCCAGTATATTTGGGATCCAACTTATGACCTATTTCGTTTTTTAGTAAAACTTTATCCCTCACTGATACATCTATATTTTTACTTTCTAATCATATAGTTTTTTATTTTTATACTTATTTTCTTCTAACATAATTCTAGCTCTTTTATATGCTACTTCGAGTCTATATTTACTCTCTTTAGCCTAGTCATCTGTTATATATTGTTTCTATGTTATCTATACTATTGAATTCTTTTGGTAAATTATTTGTTTTGCCAAATACTAACTCATATGGACAAAAATTAGGTGCCATTGAGGGGGTCGTGTTGAAACAAAAGACGAAATATTGAAGCCATTCGTTCCAGTCGGTTTTAACAACCGATATGTAAGATCGTATTCATTCGTGTATTCATTAAAAGTTCTATGACTTCTTTCGATTGTCCCAACTGTCTGGTGGTGGTGTGAGGTAGATGTTATGTTTTTGATGTTCAAATATTTGCACAAGTCATTTATAATTGAATTCTTGTATTCGGTTCCCATGTCCGTAATGAACGTCTTCATTGGACCGTACTTCAGAATAAATGATTCAAAAATTGCTTTAGCGATAGTATTTGCGTTTTTATTAGCAACTGGTATGGCAACTAGATATTTTGTTAAGTCACAAATTAACGACCAACAGTGTCCACTATCACTCTGTCGAAAACATTTATAGGTGTATCAGTTATTGTTAATGGGGTCTTTGTATGCGATATAATTTTCGCTTGCTGACATTTTTGACATTTTCTTACGTACTCAGTTATATCTTTAGACATACTTTTCCAGTAATAGTGCCTTTTTACTTTAGTCGGAACGGCCGAGATCGGTCGACTATAGCTGCCATGTAACTGATTGATCGGAAATGCTATAACTTTGGTGTTTTTAAAGTTAGAGAGTTGAGACTTTCCACACATGTTATATTTATATTACATCTCAGTGCATACGCATTCCAAATCGGAGCTTCCTGTCACTCCATTTTATATGCGAATAAATAAACATTTTTTATAACGTTGTGAAACAAATAATTACCTTTTTATTATTTTGGATAAAAGTCATTGCAAAATCTCAATGACCAAACAAGCCCTATCACCTTTAATAAATGGACGCAAGCTACTTGAGTGCATGTCGCAACGGTGTTTTTGTTTCTTTTTTCTTCGATAAACTTCCGTGAGAATATTTTTATTTTAATTATATTTTTATATAATACATTCTTTTTATTGGCAATTTGGTCTTGCCCTTTTTTTCGAGATTCGCATGGCGCTTAATTCAAAATTTCTACTGGGGTAGCGCTGTTTTCAAGAATTGTATATTGAAAATCATTTACTTGTGAGCAACGTTTTAGAAATTTTTTTTCTATTGCTGCTCCTTTTTTAAGCTTTTAGTCAGTTAGCTACTAGCTTATTTCCCTGGTGTGTATTTAATTGACATATTGGGATATTTCTTACGTTGCATCTCATCGTTACCGAATCGATGTCCCATTTTAGAAGAACATCCAAAGGCTTGTGATCACTTTGTACTAAAAATTCTTGACTGTAAATATAATAATGAAACATTTCACAGGCAAAATCAACGGTTAGCAGCTCTTTTTCTATTTGAGCCCATTTTAGCTCAGTTTTTGTAAGAGTTCGCGAAGCAAAACTACTTGGGTGTCCGTTCTGTAAGACAACGGATCCAAGCATATCTTTTGGAGGATCCGTTTGAATAACAACAGGCTAAGTTTTATTATACACCGCTGTCAACGCCGAGTCACTGTTTATAGTTTTAAGTAAATCATTAAGATTGTTTTGATGGTCTGTGGTCCATTCAAAGGGATAGTCAAGTCAGATAAGATTCCAAGTCTTTGCGGTCCTTGAGGACAAGTCCGCTAAGTACTTATACAGTCCAAGAATTCGTAACACTCCAGCTTTGTCACTTGGTGGTTTATTTTTTCAATTGCTTCCAAGTGCTTTCTTTGTGGTTTACTTAACCATAAATTCAATTTCAGCTCTTTTGAAATCTTATTGAACCTTGTACCACTATTAAACTACTATTAGTTCCAAAAGTGACTCGATTGAATTTGATTTACCCAACTGGTAGGATACATCACAGGGGATATAATTTTTTCATGTACCATATTATTCAGTTCTTTTTCCCATCCTCCAAGTAAGCAGAGTGAATCTATATTAAAATGGTTAATCAAATGTAATTCTATTCCATCATAATCAACATAAATTCTACTACGACTCAAGACCTATTAAAGGTTCAAAGTTTGTCAAAACAGTTCGCCCTACCCAATACTTAGCTTTTAGCTTCGACATTGTTGTAATCAAAAACTAGGAACTTTTCCTTTATTTCTAACTTTAGATTTTCTACTTTCTACGGAAATTTGTTCGACTGTCGTCGCATGCAGACGTGTTTTTTATTGTGCTCCGGGAAAAAATATTCAATAAAATCATAAAAGTGCAGTGACTGGTCTAAGAAATCTACACTAACGCGAAAAGACGCTTTTTGCGATGAAATCGCTAATGTTTATATTGATTAATTAATTAACTAATTAATATAAAACACAACTCTTAAAACTCAAACTAAATCAACCTCGACTGCAATGAGCTTAAACGACGTTCGCACACAACGTCAACGTGAGCAAGACGAGAGACGGCTCTCAGTACAAAAAAACAATGCGTACTTCTCTTTTAAAGCAACCGAAAACCATGCAAGCTCTGATCAAGCGCGGTCAATTACCCCCAACTTGACCGATTTCTTAAACGTAGAGAGCGAGAGAGCGCGTTCCTGCTCCCCCTCGATACCATCGATGTCTTTGCAGCCAAAGAGTGCAGTAACTAGCACCTCAATTTCTTTGACAACGTCAACAGTAACAACAACAACAACCGCAACTGTATCGACAGCGCGTTTAACGACGTCATCAGCTAGCAGCGCAAATAGTAATACGTCCGCGCTGCCCGAAAACCAAAACAAAAACAATGACTATATTAAGCCGGCTGTGCAGACTGGCATGGATCGCTACATCCAAATCAAAAGGAAGCTGAGCCCCCTGAATTCCAAACGCAAAATAACCCGTGGCAATGCTAGCCTAGCAGCAAAAGAAACGCCCATTAACTCAAACCGATTTAAAATCTTGGCAGACGCCGATGAGGTTGAGGCGGTCGAATCCACTGAAGTTGAGAAAAGGAAGCCAAAACCTCCGCCTATCTATATACGCGAAAAAAGTTCCAATGTTCTTGTCAACAAAATTATTGAGCTTATTGGTAAGGATAACTTCCACATAATACCCCTTGTAAAGGGCAATATTCAAGAAACAAAAGTTCAAATGAAGTCTGAAGATAACTACAGAGTATTATCAAAATATCTTACCGAGAATAAAAAGAACTTTTACACGTATCAGCTAAAAAGCAGCAAGGGCCTGCAAGTCGTACTTAAGGGCATAGAGCCCGAAATAACGCCTGCAGAGATAAAAAAGGCGCTACAGGAGAAGGGTTTTAGCGCCAAGACAGTCTTTAATATCCTTAACAGGGATAGAAAGCCGCAGCCACTCTTTAATGCTGAGCTCGAACCAGAAACCAAGCTCCTGAAGAAATACGAAGTGAACCCAATATACAATCTTCAGTACCTGCTGCACCGCAGAATTACAGTTGAGGAACCGCACAAACGCAATGGCCCGGTACAATGTGCGAACTGCCAGGAATATGGCCATACAAGGTCATACTGTAAACTGCGCCCGGTGTGTGTAGTTTTCGGAGAGCTTCATGACTCCGCACACTGCCCAGCGAGCAAAGATGACAGCAACTCGAAAAAGTGCGGCAACTGCGGTGGCAATCACACTGCTAATTATAGAGGATGCCCAGTCTATAAGGAGCTGAAAAGTCGCATCCACCAGAAAGGAATAGCTGCCCGCACCCAAAATGGACAGTTCACGGCGTCCAGATCAAACCCTGAAGTATTCTTCTCGACTGCAGCCAGATCCTCACTAGGACCCATTAACTCTGACAAAAATGTGACATACGCAAGCGCCTTAAAATCAGGACCGGCGACACCTGCCTCAAGAAGCTCATTTCTGCAATCAGCATACCAAGAATCGAACACGGCTCAGCAACATCAACCAACAGAGCAGCCAAAAAGCAACTTTGAAGCTATGATAAGCAGCCTACAACAAAGCCTGACGGAATTTATGTCGTGTATGCGCACAACTACGCAAGATTTAATGCGAAACCAAAATCTATTGATTCAAATGCTGGTTTCACAACAATCCAAATAATGGCTCTCCTACGGATATCTACGTGGAACGCTAACGGCGTTTCGCAACATAAACTTAAGTTAGCTCAGTTCCTACTCGACAATCATATCGATGTAATGCTGCTTTCGGAAACACACCTTACAAACAAATACAATTTTCAACTACGAGGATATTCATTCTACGGAACAAATCATCCAGATGGTATAGCACATGGTGGGACTGGAATTCTAATCAGAAGCCGCATAAAGCACCATTATCAAAACAAATTTGCTAAAAACTACCTACGAGCCACATCTATAAATATACAACTAAATACTGGCAACCAACTTACACTAGCCTCCGTATAATGCCCCCCTCCTTTCAATATAGCTGAAGATGAGTTTATGCAGTTTTTCAACACACTTGGAGACCACTTCATAGCAGCAGGAGACTACAATGCCAAGCACACACACTGGGGATCCCGTCTCGTGACTCCAAAAGGGAAGCAGCTCTATAATGCAATTATCAAAGCCAAGAACAAGCTCGACTATGTTTCTTCTGGCACACCAACATACTGGCCGGCAGACCCAAGGAAACTACCAGATTTAAAAGACTTTGCGATTACCAAAAACATCCCTAAAAATCTGATAAGTGCCAATTGCCTATCGAATCTTTCATCTGATCACTCGCCTGTCCTGTTTAATCTACTGCGACATCCAGGAACATTGGAACAACCATCAAAATTGACATCACAGAAAACCAATTGGGTTAAGTACAGAAAATATATCAGCTCACACATTGAGCTAAGTCCTCATCTACACGATGAAGCCAACGTAGACAGCTTTGTTAATTCACTTGAGTCTGTACTCGTCTCTGCAGCTCGAGCCTCAACATCGCAAACTATAAATACACAAAGCAATAAAAAGACAAATCTACAAATCGAACAGCTCGTCCTCGAAAAGCGGCGTTTAGATGCAGACAGAGCCAGCACGTTTGCCAATCACCTTAAAAATATCTTCCAACCGAATCCGGCCACTAGTGCCTTTACTTTGCCGACTTTACCATATGAGCCTCAGCTTCAACATGAACCAATCGAGTGTCGCCCAAACGAAATCGCTAATATCATCAAAAACCAACTAAATCCGAAAAAATCACCAGGCTGCGACCTCATAACTCCCAAAATGATCATTGAGCTTCCATACTGCGCCGTCTGCACTATCACCCAGCTCTTCAATGCCATCGCAAAACTTGGCCACTTTCCAGCGAGATGGAAAAAGTCAATTATAATAATGATAGCAAAGCCGGGAAAAGACCGCACAATTCCCACGTCGTATAGACATATAAGCCTACTTTCATGCTTTTCTAAACTCTTTGAGAAATGCATTCTGACTCGAATAAACACATACCTAAGGATCCAGGAAGGAATCCCGTCACATCAGTTTGGGTTTCGTGAAAAGCACGGAACAATTGAGCAGGTCAACCGGATAACAGCAGAAATTTGGAATGCATTCGAAAAACGCGAGTACTGTACCGCAATATTTCTAGATGTCTCTCAAGCATTTGATAGAGTCTGGCTAGAAGGTCTAATGTACAAGATCAAGACAATGCTCCCTTGTAACACCCACAAGCTTTTAGAGTCTTACCGTTACGACAGAAAATTTGCTGTGAGGTGCAACACTGATATATCTGACGAGTTCACTGTTGGAGCTGGAGTTCCTCAAGGAAGTGTACTCGGACCAACATTATATGTTCTCTACGCAGCAGAGATCCCGACAAGCACACGACTAACAACATCTACGTTTGCTGATGATACAGCTATTCTTAGCCGCTCAAAATGCCCGATGCAAGCAACTGCGCAGCTAGCTCTTCATCTGGTGGATGTTGAAAATTGGCTATCAGACTGGCGAATTAAAGTAAACGAACAAAAATGCAAGCACGTTAAGTTCACCTTGAATAGGCAAAACTGCCCGCCCCTTATGCTAAACAACACCCTACTCCCGCAAGCAAACGAGGTAACATATCTAGGAGTACACCTCGATAGAAGACTCACATGGCGTCGGCACATAGAAGCTAAAAGAACCCACCTAAAGCTAAAAGCCAGCAGCCTTCATTGGCTTATCAAGGCTCGGTCTCCCCTTTGTCTTGAATATAAAGTCCTGCTGTATAACTCGGTACTTAAACCCATATGGACGTACGGCTCCCAGTTATGAGGGAATGCCAGCAATAGCAATATTGACATAGTCCAGCGAGCTCAGTCGAAGATCTTGAGAACAATTACCGGGGCACCGTGGTACGTTCGCAACGAAAACATACATCACGACTTAAACATTCTTCCAGTCAAAGATGTGATCGCAGAACAGAAGGAAAAGTACCTTAGCAAGCTATTGTCGCACCCTAACCACCTGGCGAGAGGTCTAACAAGGTTGAGCAACCAATCACGATTTCGTCGCAATGACCTACCCACCCAGCGACCGTCTTGAGGAACGTGCAACCAGAATGCCGTCTTAGTCTACTGTTAGTTAAATGTTAATGTTAAGATTTGAAAACTTATTGTTAGTGTCAAAATTAAGAGAAGATCCAATATATAAAAGCAAAGTTTAATAAAAAAAAAAATTTTTTTGTTACGAAAAATATTTTACATTCTAGATCCTCGACGAACTTACGAATACTTCCATTGAAAGGGGTGTTGTGAAGTCGTCTTAGTAATTCCTCGCATGGGGTTTCGGTTTTGTACTCATCGATGAGAGCAATCGTGCCAATTGTTTGCTGCTGATAGCTGGAATACTCGCGGGACATCTCCTGATAATTGCATCTCAATTGCACTGAAGAATACAGCTGTTTGACGCGGATCAGTTGATGGATACAAATTTAAAATGTATTCGATCCGTCTGATGAATGCACTTAATTCCCTGGTGCTTCCATTAAAATTGAGAACTTGCCTAATCTGGCTTAAAGCCGGATTAAGGTGTAGCTCGGAAAGTAACTGGATTTCTGCCACTGGATCAGCCATTGTAATGTTTGTATTTCTTATTTATTTATTGTTTTGTATATTTTCGGTAGCGGTCACACTTCGAAAAGTGGGCTGCAAATTGAAACTAACACGTAAGTTCTTTTGCGGATGTGAGTAGCAGCAGTTGCATTAGCATAAAATACTTCCACGATGTTCTATGATCTCGATTGATCACTGGTCACTTTTACACATCCTACCGGCTGCGCCAATTACATATCTTCTTCAAAATAGTTTGAAAAAATATATTTTTATTTGAGTTTCGGTTTTGATACAGTGTGATTCCTTAAAACTGCTTTGAATTTCTGAACTACTGCTTAGAATTTTAGAATGTCCGAACTTACTTAACTCTTAGTCCTTTTTATAGCTACCCTTGCTGAAGCTTTTTGCAGATCAAAGCTCGAAAGAAGCTTTTCTCTCTGAGAGGCTTTGTTTTCCGAAGGGAATAAATTGAGTCGGAACCTCTTACTTGAGGTGTCAGTTGACGTGGAAAGCTTTTGGGTCTCAATTAATAGAGGTGATAAGAAAATGTGAATTTTTCTGTGAAGTGGGTTCCCATTTAAGAATGGTATGATCTGTTTAGTTTTAATTCACTTAAAAGGAGTGAGAAAGATTTGAGTCGGGATTCTGTTTACCAAAATATTGTTTTGGTTTTCAATCTGAAGTGACTCTTAGAAATTTGCAAATCTGAAATGAGGCTGTTTTCAGCCGAATTGGAATAATTAAATGTTTATGTTTTTTACAAAAATTGGAATGAGGCTATTTGCAGCTGGATTACGAATTTCAATACAAAAGGCTTCAGCTTCGGTTTACAAAATTTACTGATATAGACTTAAAGAAATTTTGTTGATATGTTACTATATATATTTTGGCCGTCAGCCAATCGGGTACAACAGGGGGAGAAACGCATGAGCTTATGTGCCGTAACTGTGTACACCGATGGTAGTGCGACTATACTCTCCACGTGAGGGCGGCTGGTAACAGGTCCCGGTAAGGTCATGTCTCGGCCGAGGACGCTGGCGAATTGTAGTCGGGCGGGGAGAAAAAAACTCCCTTCCTCAAATTCCCCCAATCCAAGGTGGAACAGCATATGCCGAGGGATGCATGTCCGGGGGATGCACGGACGTTAATATGCGGACTCTGGGGGACCGGCCGACCCCTCAGTTTTAATCAGGCTTATCATGACAAGCGGGCTATGTCATGATGGACGAACCCCTTCCCGACTACTCGTGGGTCCAAAAATGAACTGCAATATAAAAACAAAAACAAATAGTGGAGAACGGAACTCCCTAAGAAAGTCCGAAAATGGGATCACGGATCCGTCAATCTCCAAGGCAGATAGAGGCCAAAGAGATGCTGGGATGGCGAAGCTCCCCACTGAGGGACAACATCCGGAGGCGAGCGGCGCCGGTGTAGGGGGAGATGCCAAGGCCCCGACCCCCAAAACGGGGCCCACTATGGGATCACCGAACGGGGGCCAGATTGGACCCAAAGAAGCCGACAGGAGTAGGCGACTCTGCAAAGGAGAGTGCACAAAGTGCGAAAAGGCAGAGGTCGACCGACGGTGGAGCTCCCCTAGCTAAGAAGAAGACGGTGCAGACACAGCAAAGTAACAGATCCTTCGCCGAAGTTACTAAGGGCAGGACCATCATTGGGGTCGTTGATAATGGCTCCAAAGATGGCCTGATCCCCAAAGAGCTTTGGCGGAAGGTGGTGAACGAGCTGCATGGGCGCTTCATGGAGGAGATGCTCAAGAGCGGAGGACCTCCACCGGACTGCGAAGATGCAGGGTGATACCAGGGTAGCATCAAGGTGATAGCGTGCCAAGATGCGAGGTCTGTAAGCCTCTACAAGCGTATGATTGCGTCGCTTGGGGAGGTTTACCCAGGAGCCAGACTGGAGGCGGTGGACTGGGACAAGATCCCCAGCAAACCGAGGGCCCGCGTATGGCTGACAGAGAAGCCGGCGGACCCTGCCACCATTCTGGCCATGCTCAAAATGTGCAATCCCACATTCCCTACGGCGGACTGGAGTGTCGCCAAGGTGGAGGAAGCAGTGGGACTGAGAAGGCAGGTCGTCCTCACTCTAAATGAGGAGACTGCGAGGATCCTGGAGGGTGCTGGTAGCCGAATTAAGTACGGGTTCGAGCACGTTGCGGTGAGGATCTACAAGTCGGATGCGAAGAGTAAGCCTGGAGGCATCGACTTGGAGATGGACGCACAAGGGTTAGACTTGGGGGAACCGACCGAAGAGGTCCGCCCAAAAGGAATGTCAGATGTCGAGGAGGACATTCTGGAAGGGTACACCTCAGAGGAGAGTGACCTGGCGAGGGCTCTTGGTGGCGTCGGTATGGAGGAGGACTCATTGCTGGGATCCGACACCGAGGCGGAGGTTACTGTGGTGGAGAATCTAAAGGATGTCCCTGACATTCCTGCAGATAAACCTCCATCACAGTAAGGTGGCTTCCGCCGCCCTACTGCTCCATCTTGCAGAGAGTGGAGCTGACGTGGCCCTCATCCAAGAGACCACTTCATAGCAGCAGGAGACTACAATGCCAAGCACACACACTGGGGATCCCGTCTCGTGACTCCAAAAGGGAAGCAGCTCTATAATGCAATTATCAAAGCCAAGAACAAGCTCGACTATGTTTCTTCTGGCACACCAACATACTGGCCGGCAAACCCAAGGAAACTACCAGATTTAATAGACTTTGCGATTACCAAAAACATCCCTAAAAATCTGATAAGCGCCAATTGCCTATCGGATCTTTCATCTGATCACTCGCCTGTCCTGTTTAATCTATTGCGACATCCAGGAACATTGGAACAACCATCAAAATTGACCTCACAGAAAACCAATTGGGTTAAGTACAGAAAATATATCAGCTCACACATTGAGCTAAGTCCTCATCTCATGTCATGTTAATTCACTTGAGTCTGTACTCGTCTCTGCAGCTCGAGCCTCAACATCGCAAACTATAAATACACAAAGCAATAAAAAGACAAATCTACAAATCGAACAGCTCGTCCTCGAAAAGCGGCGTTTACGTCGCGAGTGGCAATTCCACAGATCGCCATCTGCTAAGCAAAGCTTTAGACATGCCTCACGTCAACTTACTAAAGCCCTACAGAAAGAAGAAGCTTATGTCCACCGCCGCTATATAGAGCAATTGTCAACTTCTAGTACAAAACACTCACTATAGAAAGCTCACCCAACTCTAAGCTCACCGAAAGAAACCGTGATGCCTATTAGAAATCCCACAGGCGGCTGGGCGCGCAGCGATGCAGACAGACCCAGCACGTTTGCCAATCACCTTAAAAATATCTTCCAACCAAATCCGGCCACTAGTGCCTTTACTTTGCCGACTTTACCATATGAGCCTCAGCTTCAATATGAACCAATCGAGTTTCGCCCAAACGAAATCGCCAATATCATCAAAAACCAACTAAATCCGAAAAAATCACCAGGCTGCGACCTCATAACTCCCAAAATGATCATTGAGCTTCCATACTGCGCCGTCTGCACTATCACCCAGCTCTTCAATGCCATCGCAAAACTTGGCCACTTTCCAGCGAGATGGAAAAAGTCAATTATAATAATGATAGCAAAGCCGGGAAAAGACCGCACAATTCCCACGTCGTATAGACATATAAGCCTACATTCATGCTTATCTAAACTCTTTGAGAAATGCATTCTGACTCGAATAAACACATACCTAAGGATCCAGGAAGGAATCCCGTCACATCAGTTTGGGTTTCGTGAAAAGCACGGAACAATTGAGCAGGTCAACCGGATAACAGCAGAAATTTGGAATGCATTCGAAAAACGCGAGTACTGTACCGCAATATTTCTAGATGTCTCTCAAGCATTTGATAGAGTCTGGCTAGAAGGTCTAATGTACAAGATCAAGACAATGCTCCCTTGTAATACCCACAAGCTTTTAGAGTCTTACCTTTACGACAGAAAATCTGCTGTGAGGTGCAACACTGATATATCTGACGAATTCACTGTTGGAGCTGGGGTTCCTCAAGGAAGTGTACTCGGACCAACATTATATGTTCTCAACATCTACGTTTGCTGATGATACAGCTATTCTTAGCCGCTCAAAATGCCCGATGCAAGCAACTGCGCAGCTAGCTCTTCATCTGGTGGATATTGAAAAATGGCTATCAGACTGGCGAATTAAAGTAAATGAACAAAAATGCAAGCACGTTACGTTCACCTTGAATAGGCAAAACTGCCCGCCCCTTACGCTAAACAACACCCTACTCCCGCAAGCAAACGAGGTAACATATCTAGGAGTACACCTCGATAGAAGACTCACATGGCGACCGGCAGCGACCGGCACATAGAAGCTAAAAGAACCCACCTAAAGCTAAAAGCCAGCAGCCTTCATTGGCTTATCAAGGCTCGGTCTCCCCTTTGCCTTGAATATAAAGTCCTGCTGTATAACTCGGTACTTAAACCCATATGGACGTACGGCTCCCAGTTATGGGGGAATGCCAGCAATAGCAATATCGACATAGTCCAGCGAGCTCAGTCGAAGATCTTGAGAACATTCACCGGGGCACCGTGGTACGTTCGCAACGAAAACATACATCGCGACTTAAACATTCTTCCAGTCAAAGATGTGATCGCATTTATTTAAAAATATCTCGTTCACCGTACACTGCTTCGCCTGCACTAATTTTTTCTGAAGCCAGAACTTAAAAAATGACTATTTGCATTCTTTTGATAATTTCTATTTTTACCTGACTCTAGCTAATTAATTGAAGATCCCGGGAATTGTTTGCGTTCCACATTCGATTGCTTATCAACAGTTTTGTTGTTGAAGTCGCAGTATCGGAATCCAATCCGAAAGCGAAAATCAAACGGTGGAAAGCTCGCATCGACGAAAAATCAAACTTACCGAATTCCAACCTTTCAATGCAATCAATAGACAGATAAATAGTAACAACAAAATACTGGAACAAATCAATAGCATTTTCGCCACTATCAATCAAATGCTGATGTCGACTGAAAAATCTCAGATTGACAGGGACAGATCCACACAGTCAAAAACTGATCCGTGTCACCTGGAGCCACATTTGGAGCCAACTGGCGCTGAGAAGATCATGCGCCCAGGAACTCTACGCTGGAGGTATTGCGCACTGCGATATCCATCACAGCGATTTGCATCCCATCACCTGCGAGAATGATGGAATCATCATCATAAACGATCGCCCGGCCCGATTTACGAGGAACTCACTTCATCACCTTCATTGAAAGTGCCACGGTTAACGAAACCCGTTACGGCACGACGGGTAGCCAGCTCGCCTTCCGTGAACATCACATTGGAAGGCGACGCACTTAGGCTTCAACTCCCTTACCGCTTGAGGGAACGAAACCGGGAGCGTATTAAAAAATTCGGGGAAGATATCAACGACTACAGTTCACACCAAATTGCAGGAGCCAGTTTCACTTATCGGCGAGTTACCCAGGCCAAGAAAACTGCGGCCCAACTAAGGGAAGTGATTGCCCAAATAGGGTCGGCCGAGGGCGTCCCTAATCCTGAAGGGGGAGTAGTTAACTAAGTTAACCGGGCGACGGCAATGACCGATCGTCGTTAGGCTTGCTCAGACCAAATCGCTAACACAGCGTCTGGCCAGAAGCTCGTGCATAGCCGGCAAACACTACGAATTGGAGTGGCCGTTATGAGTTTCATTTATGTTAGCCTTAAGTTTCAGTTCTGATTTGATATGATAAAGAAAATTTTTATCCTTTTTGCGTATACTAAAGGATGCAATGACAAGGTCGCTCATGTATTTGGTTGCGTTTTGCGTTTCCCTCGGTTTCCCGCTTGCACTGCTGGAGCTATATTCGAGCATTTGAAATCTGATTATTGGGTCACGATCATACCTCAGATTTCCCAGTTGTCGGTGTTGCGGCGGCCTCAGTTGTCATTTTTTAGACAACGTTGAAAACATGTAATAAAAGTTATTTCCTATAAGCTGTATTTATATGTAAATAAGTTATTTAAAATAACTATATGTATTGTACGCACTGTAACACTTTGTTGCAGTGTTTACATGTTTCAAAGTTCCGGTCATAAACCCTAAGTGACCAAAATATGAACCGATAGCTATGGCTTAGCCCGCACACAAGAAGTGCTAGCGTCGGCATAATTGTAACAAACGGACAGCATATGCATACCCCCTGGCGCCTCCACTTGAGAGCGCATAGCAATATACATATATAAGTACATTCCTTTATACATAAGTATATAGGTACATAACCGTCTCTCTGCCGCCGCCTGCGAGCAGCGCAGCTACGAGACTTAGCCTTAATTCGACTTAAAGAATATTGTCAAAGGACAGAGATACTTCGATCGTTGAAGCGGCACCATTGCTGCTCCAATCAAATAAACTCAAACATATTTCAATACAAAACAAAACCAAACATACTTCAATACAAAACAAAACCAAACATATTTCAATACAAAATAGAACCAAACATATTTCATGGCGACCGTGACAGGACTCACAAGGAGCAGCAGATCGAATCCATTCACTACTTCGAAAACCCACAAAAGGAGAAGGAAATAATTTCCCTAATGAAAACAGGGAGTGGAAACTTAGCCAAACCAACTATTCCCAACCCACTGCCGAAACCACCACAAGTCTGCCCGACCGACTGCCCAGACCTCTCAACTCTGCGGCATGCAATTGCGCATGCATAAAGTCGAAGACCAGCCCAAGAAAATAGCAGCAGATATTAAGCGGGTTTTAACTTTAAAAAAATAATATATTTAAACTTTATTTGGTTTCATTTGGATCGCAATCTATTTGGGTTTATTTGGATCCCGATCTTAAGTCTAACAAGGCATTGTATCTTAACCTATGCTAGATTCCGACAGTCCAGGCTTGAGCTGATTCTTTTCCTTGGTGCTTCGGGATCTTTCCCGAAGTACCTTCTACGAAATGAATTCCGAAAAGAATTTCCCAAATGGGATTGCTGTGATCAGCATCGAAAATTTTGGTTCCAATTTGGATGCTTATAAAGGGGATATTTAGTCTAATGTTGTTTTTGCCGTGGTCGGCTCAATAGGGGGAATTTGTTTATTTTATTTCTCAAGCTAGGTCTGCCGTTAGGGTGCTACATGCGAGTGTGGGAATGCTTACATTATAAAGACTCAAAAGAGCTTGGTGGCAAGTGCCCAAATAATTTTTTATAATATTAATATAAAATATGGGTTTTCTTCTAGTTAATTTGCGTCCGGCCCTGCCTTGGCTATTAACGATTTGGTGCTAGTCAAGGACGAAAACCTACTCCCCATGAAGTGGCCGTTGGCTAGAATTCTGGATCTAGTCCCTGGTCGGGATGGAGTGCCTCGAGTGGCGGTGATTAGAACCGCTTCTGGAGCTACAAAGCGCGCAGTGACCAAGCTTTGCCTATTGCCCCTTAAGGATGAAGTTGAAGGACAGGCCTCAACTGGGGGGAGTATGTCGGGTCAGGCAGCAGCTAGGGCATAAATTGGCATATATATAAATATAATAATTATAGTTTAGTATATAATCATTTTCTCATCGCTTGGTAAGTCGCCTCAAGCCGACTCTTCTCGGCCGCTCGGCTTTATTTTATCTTTGTTATTAAGTTAACGAGCTTTCGCCCGTCCTATGCTAAAAGGAGGCCTCACTTGTACTCTTTATCTCAGTGCATACGCATTCTCAATCGGAGCTTTCTGTCACTCCATTTCATATGCGAATAAATAAACATTTTTATAACGTTGTGAAACAAATAATTACCTTTTTATTATTTTGGATAAAAGTCATTGAAAAATCTCAATGACCCAACAATAAATATATACATATAGGCTCGTCGGTTTTTTTTTATAAATTGGTTGCCCATATTTCCGACTTTTTGTTGCAGCTCTTTTTTTTTTTTATATTAAGTTAAAAATTGTTAAAAATTTGTAGACAAATTTGTTGCAGCTCTCAGAAAGAAATGTGCCCGAATGATAAGAAACAACTCGATATTTCTCATTTCACTTTTCGTTTTGTTCATTCTCTGTCATTTCGTTTGACGCCTCAAATTACGAGAGGAACCCAAGCTTACATTCATACAATGTCATTTCATTTCCATCATTCCTGATGTATATTCCTCGTTGATCCTTGTCGTTGTATTTGGGTAATTTAAGTAATTCCATTCTTTTAGTTTAGATTTGTATATTTGTATTTTATTTGGTTGGAGCAGCAATGGTGCCGCTCTAACGATCGAAATGTCTCTGGTTTTTACAATATTCTTTAAGTCTAATTAAAGCTAAGTCTCATAGCTGCGCTGCTCGCAGGCAGCGGCAGAGAGACGGCTATGTATCTATATAGTTATGTATATTGCTATGCGCTCTCAAGTGTAGGCGGGAGGGGTATGCATATGCTGTTTCCCGTGTGTGGGCTAAGCCATAACGATCGGATCATATTTCGGCCACTTAGGATTTATGACCGGGACTTTGAAATATGTAAACACTGCAACAAAGTGTTACAGTGCGTACCCTTTAATTATTTTCGGTACAGTGGGTATTCAATATATGTGCATACTACAACTTCCTTCCTTTTGAAAAATAACGTAATATAATGAAGTTATTTCTATAATAAAAATTTCTAATTAATACATTCTCTTTTTTTTCGATTATCTTATCAGAATTAAAGAAAATGAAATTATTAAAAAAATATGTTTATTTATTTATTTATATATGTGTGTCTTTGTATGGCCATACTAAGTACAATTTATGAAATAAAGATTTTTTATCTATCCTTATGAACTGTTTGTTTCCTATGTTTATTACATGTTATTATAACGTTGTCTCTATCTCCTATTTCCGTTACTATATACGGACCTGTATATTTAGGATCTAACTTATGACCTGTCTCGTTTTTTAATAAAACTTGGTCACCTACTGATATATCTATATCCCTTACTTTATGACCATATAGTATTTTATTTCTATTCTTATTTGCTTCTAACATAACTCTAGCTCTTTTATAGGCTACTTCTAATCTATACTTACTCTCCTTAGCATAGTCATCTATATTATATAGTGCTTCTATACTATCTATGCTATTAAAATGTTTCGGTAAATTACTTGTTTTACCGATGTGTTTTACCGAGTATGTGCCAATAAGTATCTCGTGGTGGTGTGCTGTGGATGTAATATTTTCAATCTTTAAATATTTGCACAAATCGTCTATAATTGAATTCTTATATTCTGTTCCCATGTCCGTAATGAACGTCTTCAATGGACCGTACTTCAAGATAAAAGATTCAAATATTGCTTTAGCGACAGTATTAGCATTTTTATTTGGAACAGGTATAGCAACTAAATACTTAGTTAAATCACATATTAAAGTGATTGCATACTCATTGCCATTTTCTGATTTTGGCAGTGGACCAATGGTGTCCACTATCACTCTGTCGAAAGCATTTATTGGTGTGTCTGTAATTGTTAAAGGAGTCTTTATGTGTTTAGTTATTTTGGCTTTCAGTTATTTTTGACATTTTCTTACGTACTCAGTTATATCTTTAGACATGCCTTTCCAGTAATAGTGTCTTTTTACTTTGGCCAAAGTTTTTGATATGCCAGTATGACCTCCTTGAAATGGATCATCATCAAATGTAGACAAAATTGCTTCTTTTTCTTTTAAATTTGTTATTTGGGTCACCGGGTTGAGTAGCGCTACTCTTAATGTTTTCAAGATTTTATTGCCCATTAATTTAAAATTACCTATTGAAATATGTTCAAAGATATTTTCCCACGGTGAGTTGAGTTGGCTGATTTTATGTATACCGGCTTGCATTTCAAGCCTTTGGAAAAATTGATCTAAGTCAATAACTCCATTAGTATATAAATCGCTAACATCATATCTTGCAGTAATTTTTCTGCCTTGTTTAAATAAACATAACGTGTCTTTTATATGCAAGGTCACTACTTTACGTACTTCATCATTATTTATGACGTCGTATACGTTGGGCTTAGAAGCTTTACTTAAAGATTGCATAGGCAATTCTTGTTCTTGATTTTCCGCGCGCAATTTTTGTCTACTTTGATATCTGGTAGTGACTTTCAATATATTTCTAGTTATACTTTGTAGATCTTTGATGGTTATCCTTTATAAAGCATCAGCTATATAATTATCTTTTCCCTTTAAATATTTGACTGTAAAATCGTATTCTTCTAGTTCGAGCCTCATACGTATCAGTTTAGAACTGGGATTGATCATTGAGAAAAGGTATATTAAAGGTCTGTGGTATGTTTTTATTAAGAAATGTTTTCCATATATATATGGTCTGAAATGTAATATCGCCCAATGAATTGCAGCTAATTCCTGCTCAGTAGTACATTTGTTACTTTCACCTTTGGTAAATGATCTTGATGCGTACGCAATGGGAAGTTGGAGACCATTATGGTTTTGAGTTAAAACCGCTCCACATGCTTGCTTACTTGCATCTGTTATTATAAAGAATTCTTTAGTGAAATCTGGATATTGTAGCAAGGTAGGTTCCATAAGTTTTGTTTTTAAGTATTGAAATGCATTTTCACGCTCATCCGTCCATTTAAAAGGAACAGTCTTTTTACATAATCTTGTTATGTGCCGTGAATAGTCGGCGAAATTTTTTATAAAACGTCTATAATAGTTACAAAATGCTACGAAACGTCTAGCACAGTCCGCGTCGTGCGGAACTGGGCAGTTCATAATGACATCGTATTTCTTGTCATCTGGAAGTATTCCTTTATCATTTATGACCTAGAAAAGTCACTTCATGCATAAAAAATGAACATTTTTCTGGATGTAACTTTAGGTTGTATTTCCCATATTTCTCAAAAACATCTGTAAAGTTCTTAAGCATATGTTTTTCGGAACAGCCAATTACTATTAAGTCATCCATATAAAGGAATGCTTGAGAAGGTTCTAGACCAGAGAACGCAATAGTCATCATTCTCTGAAACGAATTAGGGGCTATTTTTAATCCGAAGGGTAATCGCGTGAAACGATATGGGCCGTTGCTCGTTGAAAAAGACGTTATATCTCTTGAACCTTTTTCTAGTTCAATTTGATGGAATCCTGACATTAAGTCAAGACATGAAAAGTATTTTGCTCGACCTAGTTGATCTAAAATGTCATCATTTCTAGGTAATGGGAATTTATCCGATAGTAATTTTTTATTTATCTGGCGGTAGTCAATTACTAATCGCCATTTCTTTACATTTGACCCGGGGGATGATTTCTTAGGAACAAGTTACAATGGGCTATTGTATTCAGATACTGACAGTTCGACAATCCCGTCAGAGATTAATCTACCTACTTGCTTTTGTATTTCGTTCACCTGACTATGTGGGCTTCGATAGTTCTTTATATATACGGGTTCATCATCTTTTAATCTCAGAGTCTGTTTATAAAAATTATTTGTGGGTATTGATTCGGTTTCCAATCCGAATATATCGCTATACTGGGTGCATAAGCTAGAAAGCTGTGACTTGAACTGTGGAGGGAAGTTTTTTGAAAGTTGTGATAGTACGGATTTTTTTCTGTTGTCTGAATTTGTGTTGACTACATCGTAGTTCGAAAGTGATTCATATGTTAGGTTTTCAGTACTGACTACTTGGTCGGTATTTGTTATGTTTAGTAGTCTTATGAAGGCATTATTAGATGTTGCTATGGTATTTGCACTATAAATGCCGTGCTGAATTTCCAGATTTGGAATAAATACACTGTCTTCTTTTGAGTTAAGCTCAATTTTCCGAATAACTTGGGATCTTGCTGGCAGAAGTATTGAATTATTGCCAGAACTATGAGTTATTGGTACATTAATTGGAAATTTTAAATTATTGGGTCTAATTATAAGCCAATCTTCAGATGGCTTGAAGTATAATTGACAGTTGAATTTTTTTATAAAGTCGATGCCTATTATTCCATCGCATGGAATTGGGAAATGTGAATTTAGGATATGAAAATCGTATGGAATTATGTATTTAGTTGTCTGTATCTCCAAAGAAACTAAACCTTTGGATTTGGTTATTTCTTGACTTATGCCTTTTATGTCTATGATGTGATCATCTTGGATGTTTTGGAAGTTATCCGAAGTTTCTTTTAAAATGGAAATGTCAGCACCCGTATCTATTAAAAAGATAAGCTCTTTTCCAGTAGCTACATTGAAAAATGAAACGAATATATTTTGGCTGAGATTAATGGTGTGAATTCTGACTTCTTTTATTATTGAGTATTTAAAGGGCTTTGGGAGTTTCCCAAAGTGTTTTGGTTAGTATTTTGTGTAATTCTGACATTGCTTTGATTATTACCATTGGGGCCTTGGTACGAGTTTCCACCGCCTCTATAGTTTCCTCTATATTGGCCTCGTCCTCCCCTGTTACTTTAGTTGTTGTAGTTATTGTTGTTATTTTGGTAATTGTTGTTGTAGTTATTGTAATTATCACGAGAATTACCTCTATAATTTCCACGTCCGCGATTTGAGCCGCGCTTTGGAAAATTTTTGAAATATAGGACAGTATTTGACTGTCCAGTTGCTTCAGTGCAACTATTGATAAATTTGGAAACAGCATCGTTCATAGTACTAAACAGTTTTATTGCGCTGCTGTAGGTTCATCAGCTTCGCTGATAATACTTCTACAGTTTCGCCCTTGACGTTGCCTCTTAGTTTAGAAATCACTTCAGTAATTGTTGTTTCATTACCGATTAGATTTCTGGCGACACCTTTTAGCTTTGTTTTTATTATGGAGACAGCTAATTCTTCGTGCTCGCCTTTTATTGATTCTGTTATTTGCAAAGCATCAATGAAACTTGTTAAATTTTCAGCCTTACCATCAAAAACTGGTATAAGCTTGGATGCTGTATTAATAAAATCAATATTTGATTGTGCCATTGTGACAAAGTTAATTATTTTTTTTTCTATTACACTGGAGGTATCTGAATCTGTTGAATTGTCCAGATCAGTGTATACCGCTGGAATAGTAAGATTATTCAAATCTTCATCCTCTATTTTGAGGCTTACTTTGGGAAGCTCTTCTGACTCTGATTCATTCGCTTCTGTTGATTCTGGGTCAGGTGCAGTGTCAACTGCTATTGGGGTGTTTAGAACGGTTGGTACCGAAATTTCTAAACTGTACTTTTGTTTAACATTGTTAACACTATTTGCTGCTACTGTTCTGGGTTGGTCTTCGTATTAGTCTTCGGCTTTACGCATGTGCAATTGCATGCTGCAGAGTTGAGAGGTCCGGGGCAGTCGGTCGGGCAGACCTGTGGTCGTTTCGGCAGCGGCTTGGAAATATTTTGGTTCGATATTAGTTTTTGGTTTATCACTTTTACTTGATTTTCCGAGTGAGTTGTTTTCTGTGGTACTCTGTTTTGGAGGGTTTCTCTTAAAAATTCAAGCTCGTTATATAGCTTTTGCGCCGTCGTCCATGCGAGCAGTGTTAATTGAGCAAATAGCAGCCACTTTATGCGGGCTATTCTTTTGTTGATTTTTTTTTTAGACCTCCACGTACCATTGTGCACACTCTACTCACTCAGACGTGTTTTTCCGTATCTCCTCCTTGTATTACGCTCTTCCCGTATGATGTATTTTCCTTTAAATTCTATTGCATTTTTCCATCCTTTGGTTCCTTTTAGCCAAATATCTTCAGATTCCTAAGTCCTCCAAGACTCCTGTCACGGTCGCCATGATGTATATTCCTCGTTGATCCTTGTCGTTGTATTTGGGTAATTTAAGTAATTCCATTCTTTTAGTTTAGATTTGTATATTTGTATTTTATTTGGTTGGAGCAGCAATGGTGCCGCTCCAACGATCGAAATGTCTTTGGTTTTTACAATATTCTTTAAGTCTAATTAAGGCTAAGTCTCATAGCTGCGCTGCTCGCAGGCAGCGGCGGAGAGACGGCTATGTATCTATATACTTATGTATATTGCTATGCGCTCTCAAGTGTAGGCGGAAGGGGTATGCATATGCTGTCCGTTCGTTGCAGTTATCCCGAGACTAGCATTTCCCGTGTGTGGGCTAAGCCATAACGATCGGATCATATTTCGGCCACTTAGGATTTATGACCGGGACTTTGAAATATGTAAACACTGCAACAAATTGTTACAGTGCGTACCCTTTAATTATTTTCGGTACAGTGGGTATTCAATATATGTGCATACTACATTCCACTCACTCCATTCTATTCGATTCGAATGTACTCTATTAGACGTATTTTATGAATGTAATCATGCAGATGTCTAGTATGTATATTTTATATTTTATGTATAACTACAGGCATGCTCTGGCAGCTGGTCGTCGCCGGTTGGCTCCACAGACGCTCCTTCGTAGGCGAAAATGGCGGTTTGCCTCTCTCGCTGTTGATCGGCTGCAGATGTCCGGGGCCTATTGGCTCAGGCGGGGCCGGTGCCGGTCTTCGCACTGGTCTTAGGCTTCAGGCATGCGGAATTGCATGCCGCAGAGTAGAGTGGTCATGTGTTAATTTAATCATACCATGTGTTAATTTTGAATTTAATGGAAAACTCGAAATGATTATATTGAATTTATTATAGGTGGCTAAACAATATTTTCGACAGTTGGCTCAATGAAGGCATGGCTGAATGGCTTTACTAAACCAGCTGCGTTTTACGTTTTAAACATAGAAACAGTTTTGTATAAAAAATGACTTTAATTAGCAAAAAAAAAAAACCAAGAAAGGAAAGCTAACTGGAACTGGTACGAACGGAGCCGTTATGATCTAATGATTTCAATAAGAAAATCTTCCATAGGAAAGGGTTTGGGGAAAAATCAAAGAAGACCAAAAATTAATGTAGAAAATCTGAGATTTCAACTTTGGATGAGTATTCCAAAAATATGGTATCTGCTAGATTCAATTTTTTAATTTTAGTTGGTACTCTTACAATTCAAAAATGATATGTACAAGAAACAATGATGGTTAAGTTAAAATTTGATTAATTTGTTCTCTTAGGTGTACCGCGGAAACTGTGGGTGATAGAACCTATGATTCTTCTGGACTTTGGTTCATGGGAGCTTAAATTAATGAAATAACAAATCCAAATATAGATTCATAATTTCTAAATGTCAAATAATAACAATTTAATCAGACCACCTATTTTAGAAACTGTTTCAGCCTCAAACATCTACAGGTAATAGTCAGGTACTGTTCGTCGGTAGAGCGTTATGCGGCAACTACGTCAAACTTGAACTCGCGGGAGTGACGGTAGGTCCCGGAGTCGTAGTCAAAGAACGTAAATAGTCTGCCTATTCGGGTTGGCCAGACGCTTCTGTGATCAGGCTGGAGTTGATGTGCTTGAAATTCTGGGTGGTTTTCCTCAAGTATCGGTGGTATGGTGGTTAGTCTGATTCCTTATCGGCCTGGAAGTAGGTTAGGTAACGCGTGGTCTACTGGTGGTGCGTTTTACGGGAGCAACACTCGAACTAGACTGGTATGCCGCAGGATCAACTCGTGGTCCGTTTCACGGGAGCAACAAGTTAAGTAGTGAGATGACGCGGGATCTACTTGTGGTCCATCTCACGGGAGCAACACTTGAAGTAGACTGGTATGCCGCGGATTCTACTTGTGGTCCGTTTACACTGGAGCCTCGCGAAGTAGAAAATGTAGAGCGTCCTACCTTGTGAATCGTTTTACACAGGATCGCGTGATGTAAGTCAATTTTAAGTGCCGTAGTTGCAACACTGAGTAACGAGACGATTGACTCTGATTTCGCAACTATCTTTATTTCAGAAGAACAAATCTTATATAAGATGCTAAATTATACATGCTTAAATCTAAGGAAGGTCAATGTTATGGACGTGCTGAAACTAATGTAAATGCCAGGGTCACCCACCTCTGAGTCTGCTGACTCAGGGTTTAGGGTTATTAGGTTAGATATTGTTGATGCTTATTGCTAATTATTTCTAGGTGTGCCAATAGGTTAATGGGTTGTATATTGCGACATGCTGTTGTATATTGGATCAAATTACTAAAGTGTATCTAGGGTAGTAGGGCTTGGCAATAGGTGCCAACATTCTGCTCTTCTTTCAGGTTATTGGTCCTTACTGGTCGTACGAAATGCGCCTGTCATGATCGGGACTCCAGAATACTGGAGCTTATGGACGAATATTGTCGCAGCCTCCGGTTACGTAGCTCCGATGTCAACTTCTGGTACGATGGCCGTATCATGCTCCACTGATAGTGGTGCCTTTTCAATGGGTACCATTGACGGCGATGCTTCTTAACTTAATAAATTTTTCCTATTAACTATGTTTTTGCCTTCATGCCTGCCTTTTAATGAGGAGTCTCAGGATCGTATACTTCGAATCTCCTGTGATGTCCATCTCTTGTTACCGCGGCTAGGTGTTGCTCGATCAGCTGGAATTCTTCTCCTTGGGTGGATATCGTCCTCTGGTGATGCTGGGTTGCTGGGGTGTCCTCCCTGGCACACCGTGTGTACCCTGCCCATGCGGCTACGAGGATCGCTATTCCTAACATTATTACCTCGGAGTATTGATGAGCCAGATTCCAGCCTGCCTCGTTGTCCACATCTTCCTGTGTCTGCTTCGTCCATGTTTTTAATCCCTGCACCTCTGCATGTAGTCGGTCTAGCAGGTCCAGTGTTGACTCCAATTGCCCTTCTGTGGTCTTTATCTTTTCCAGCCAGTCGTGAACATAGCTCCCTGACATCTTTACTGTTCCTGATGAGTTGAATTGAGCTCAACCCAACAATGTGATTGTAGGGCTTTGGATCACACAATCTTGCCTGATTGTCAGTTTTCCCACGCCTTCGATGATGATTTGATCCTTTTCGGCTGAGCATACATATGTCATTGTAATTGGCTTTGGGGTCCCAATGATCCATGCATTCTGTTCTGTCAATTGAACCCAATAATTGGTCCCCTTGATTGGCTCTGGTTTACACTCTACTATCCGATGTCTTGATAGTGCTGCCATTGTACACGGAAGTTGATGGACATCCGGGCCAAAGAGTGTCTGCTTGAATTCGCATACCCTTTTTCCGGTGGTCCCGCTGATACACGGCTGAAGGTGTTCTTGACTGATTGCGAAGTCGTTTGGCATATTGATCATCGAGTACTCCGAACAGACCATTCGCGATATTTCCAACGAAGTTCAGGGCCCCGCGCTTTTGTCGTTGATGATGCATTAACTGATCTGCATCTTGGATTTCCGCCACTTCCTGTTGCAACGTTTGTATGATCGTGGGGCAGACCTCGTATGCTGTTGGGCACCATTTTTGGGGATACCTTGATTGGATACCTTGTTTGACTGTCTCGATTTCTTGTGCCAATCGACTGAGGTCAAAGAATGTGATGAGGGTCCCATCGGCAGATTTGATTGATATCCTATTGGTGGCTTCTCTGAAGGTCCGGTCACGTTGTTAATTGGAGTGATGACCACAGGGTTAACGGCCTTCCTTTCTGGTGGTGTTGAGGTGGGCAGAGTCAGTCCGGGTATCACCCAGACGAGTATTATTGTTAGGGCAAGCATTTTTTTATTTATTTATTTTTTTTTTTTTTGTTATTTATTGGTTTCTTTATTCTGATTGTTGGTTGGTAGCACCGCCAGTCGATGTATAGCCCGTGTTATGTTGCCGGATTGTTGTTGTTCGTATTTCTGCAACTCGGATCTCGCCGTCCTTACCAGGATGGACTGCTACGATGCGTCCGAGGTGCCAGTTCAACGGAGCGGTGTTGTCTTCCTTTATTATAACCAGATCACCAATCTTTACCGTCTTACAACTTCTTGTCCACTTTGACCGATTCTTTAACTCATGTAGGTACTCGTGGCTCCAGCGTGTCCAGAATTCTTTTCGTAATTGTTCGAGACGCTTCCACCGAGTGAGTAAACCTGTGCGGCGCCTTGATTGGTGAATATCGGGTGATGCCGTTAGAAGTTCCCCAATCAGGAAATGCCCTGGCGTTACTGCTAGATACACCTTATGTGATCGATTTTCTCGGGTTTTATAGTGAGTCCAAAAGGTACCGCAGTAGTTCACTCCGCAATTCTTGAATGGTCTATGTTGTTGAACTCGATCTGCCGGTAGTGGACTCATTTCGGCAACAACTGACACAACGGCTAACTGTTTTTTGAGCTCTTTTCCTCTTAATGACCAAAATCGTTGTCTAATGTTGCATAATAATGCCTGTGGTCCGCAATGTGCCAGTTGCTGATGTTTCCATTGAAATAAGAGTATTGTCAATGGATGGTTTGGAGATAATAACTGTGGGTGTGTGGCATCATACGATAATGCGGCGTATTGTAGTCGTCCCCTACTCGAATTATTCCATCCTTGTCTATGAACGGATCTAGTGCTCGTAATAGATCGTTTGGTCCGACAGTTTTCGTCTTCTTGAGTTGTAACATGGATGTTGGAAAATGCTGAGACTGTATTTCCTGATTTATAACTCCTAACGCCTCATTCAATTCTACTGGTGACAATGGTCCAGTCCTCTTCTTCTCTGGCTTGCGGCAATTAAAAAGGAATCGCCGACTTCTTCTTATTATGTGCAACATCGTATCGAATGATCCATGGTGGTTGATTTGTTCCATCCAGTCTTCAGATTTATTGGCTAGGTTGCAGACCGTCTCCTTCTTTCTTTCTTGATCTTCGTTTGCATTGTTTGTTCCTGTAGAGTGGCCAAGACTCTGGATCTTGCACCAGGAATGATGGTCCGGTGTACCAAAGTTTTGAGTCTCTTAATTGGGCTGCCGTGCACCCTCTGGAGAGAATATCTGCAGGATTATCTGTTGATGCTACATGTCTCCACTACTCTGGGTCTGTCAGTTCTTGAATCTGGGCCACCCGGTTCGCCACAAACGTTTGGAATGAGGAGGCAATGCCGTTAATCCACTTTAATGCAATTTCCGAGACTGACCATAAATGTATTGCTTCTAGGTTTACGTTAAGATTGGTTTTTACTCTTTTTGTGACCTGAGCTGCTAATACCGCTGCACAGAGTTCTAAGCGTGGTAGGGTCTATTTCATCAGGGGGGCTACTCGTGCCTTTAAACATAGCATATTCCTTGCTCGTAAATATGCCACTGCCCCAAATGCAGCTTCTGTTTGTTCAGTAAAATGGCTGAAATCAAGATTCATTTCTTGGTCTTCTTCTAGAATGTCTGCTAGTAATGCTGGGTGGTTTGCGAACCATTTTCTTAGTTTGAATTTTGCTTCTCCCAACAGGTTTATTAGTTGATCCCTTTTTCTTAGTGCTTCATCTATGGTGTGACCTCCGGTAAGACAATCATCTACGTAACAACCCTGTCGAAGTGCAGCAGCACCATGGGTCAGATGCTCAGGTGCTGTGTCCGCCAAATATTGCATCGGGTGGCCAAGTATGGAGCAGTTGCTGTGCCATAAGTAACAGTACTCAGTTTATAATATTTTAATGGTTCCATAGAGTTGCGTCTCCATAATATAATTTGAAACTTGCGGTCATCTGGGTGTACCATAATCTGTCGGTACATTTTCTCTACGTCTGATGTGAAAAAATATTGATACGATCGGAACCGTAAGAAAATGGATAGTAATTCACTTTGAACTGTTGGTCCAATCCGTAATAGATTATTTAAGCTTTTTCCACTTGTCGTCGTTGCTGAAGCGTCAAATACAACCCGAAGTTTGGTAGACTGTTCGGGAGTTCGCTTGTTTTGTGCCTCGTATGCCCCTTATGGTAATGTCGGATGGTGGTGATTGCACTCCGAGTTTATCAGCCAGTTCCTAAGAAATTAAATTCACTTGTGATCCGGAATCGAATACTGCGCGGCATTTGTGTCATGCTTCGGTAGGACCTTGGACTTCCACTTCGGCGGTTGCTAGTAGTACATAAGGTGTTGTAAGTTGGCTGGTTGTGGATGCGCTTGTTCGCGTTATGTGATGATTCCTTTTACACACTTGACATGAGAACCTGGATTTGCATGAGTTGACTGTATGGTATAGGGATAAACAATTTGTGCAGGCGTTCATCCTTATTATTTTTTGTGTTCTTTCACTCGGAGTCATGTCCAAAAACCTTTGGCAGGTTTGAAGTCATGAGTGCATATGCTACATTTTTCAACTGGTGCTTGAGTTGATGAGCGAAACCCATTATTGACCGCTGTCTTTTGTAGCGTAACGAAGCATTTGTTTTAATGATGGTTGGCAGGTTGGGTTTGTGATGGCGAGTTCTACACATGATAGGGTATGGGAATCTAATTTTTCTTCAAGAATGTGTATCAGAATCGGATCCCAACCTACTGTTGATATATTAAGGGTGTGAAGGGCGGTTATTGTTCTGAGCACTGCATCATGTAAGCTGATCTGCTGATCCATTTGTTTTTGGATGTGCAAACAAGGTTGCAAGTGTTGATTTGATGAGGATTCTTTCATTCTGATATCGTGCCTTTAGTCGCTGCCAGGTATCTTGATAACTGGCGTGGCCTCTAAATGTTGTGAAGATTCAATTCTTGGCCTCTCCAACCACGTGATTCTCCAGGTACCGGAATTTTACCGTATCGCAATACTTTTGATTGTGGACCAGTTCCGTAAAGATGTCTCAGAATCGTGGCCACTTCAAATAATCCCCGTCAAATTTTGGAATGTCGACTGGTGGTATTACAAATGGAGATGCCATCGCGGGTTTTTGTGTTGATTCCCACGTCGATTGTGATTCTTCGTTCAGAAATGAAAAATACACTGCTCCATCATTTTTTAAGGTTGGCTCTAGGTCGATGAGATCATGGTAACCCGTGACGATTTCTTTCCATAGTTCCTTCATGTGTTGTCTGATGTGTGTGGATAATTCCCGTACTTCGGTGCGGTTGCACAGAAAGTCTTCCATATCATCTAACCGTCCTTCATGTCTGAGTTTTAATGATGTTAAGTGAGGGTCTTCTTTCTCGGTTCCTTGTGCTCGTGCCTGTAGAATTAATGAAGTTTGTATTTTCTAGTATAAGTTAGTATAGGGCGGAGCGGGAGCGCAAGAAAAGCTCACTTGCGCTCTCCCGTGAATTCGCCCCGCTTCCCCGCAATAGATAAGCTAGGCTTAAGTGATTTGTTGAATATAATCGAATTTATAAAGTGGAACCGAGTGCACGCAATTTTCGTTGTTTTTCGTAATTGCATTAATTAAATTTTTACAGTGAACATTTTGGCGCCCCTGGGTGGATTGTAATTAATATTATTAAATATAAAGCAACAACAACAGTGACAGTGACACATTTCATAATAAAACAATATATATATTCAAAAAAAAAAAAAAGAGTTGCTCGCGACGGTTGTGGTGGTGAATAAAAAATTAAAATTAAAGAATTCTCCGCGTCGCGAAACAAACTTTCTTCAATCAACGAGCTGCTACTGAAGGATTCGTCGTCCCCATGCCCTGCACCTTAAACTTCCATTTAAGTCGGATCCAAGCGTTCTGTGCAATTCATTCGAGATAGCCAATCGCCGATTTCTATCGCTCGAGAGAAGATTATCTCAAGATCCGAACTTAAAGAAAATGTATTTGGAATTTATGGAAGAATACGAATCCCTAGGCCATATGTCCCCTGCAAGAAATGACGTTCTTGCTTCTCTACACTACATTATTCCCCATCAGTGTGTCTTACGGCCGCAAAGTACAACGACCAAACTCCGAGTCGTTTTTGATGCGTCCTGCAAGACATCCACACAGAAGTGTTTAAATGAGTTTTGGATGGTGGGTCCAACAATTCAGGAAGAGCTTTACTCAACTCTTCTTAGATTTCGGCTAAACAAACAAGTGATGGTAAATGAAGCAGATCGACGATACCAGTTGATAGTGTGGGGAAAAGACCCGTCTGAGTCCTTGAAATTGTGCAAGCTCAATACCGTTACTTATGGCACTGCACCAGCCCCATTCCTGGCCATAAGGTGTTTGAAGAAGTTGAGTGAATCCGCGAAAAATGCATTCCATCGAGCTGCTAAAGTTATTGGGTCTGACTTTTACGTCGACGAAATGTTAAGGGGTGCTGGTTGCGTGGAAGAGCTAAAGACAATTAAGTCTAAAGTAACTTAGGTTCTTCAAAACGCTGGGTTTGAATTGGGTAAGTGGTTTTCAAACTCGCCTGAAGTTACTTCATTTGAGAGCACGGTTAAGCCAATAACACTTTCAGACTCAGAGCTAACAAAAACATTCGGAATCGTTTGGGTTCCTAAAGATGACGTGCTTAAATTCGAAATTGATATGTCAGTCATGGGTCAAAAGGGCGACTAAGCGGAATATTCTTTCGGTGACATCAAAGCTTTTCGACCCCCTTGGCTTATTAAGCCCGATCCTTATTAAAGGAAAGATCCTGTTGCAGGAACTTTGGCTTAATAAGCTAGATTGGGATGAGTCGATTCCACTGCTCTAGGAAACCGGGTGGAACAGAATTCAGCTTGCCTTGTCACAGTTAGAAGATATCTCAATACCGAGATTTGTGATGAGTGAGCCAATGTCACCAATGGAAATTCATGCCTTCTCTGACGCATCGATGAGAGCCTATGGAGCCTGCGTCTATATTCGATGCGAATCTGCAGAAGGTTTTAAAGTCTCGTTGTTGACTACAAAGTCCAAAGTAGCGCCGCTCAAGACAAATACGCTCCCCCGTCTTGAGTTATGTGCCGCTCACCTTCAGGCAGACCTCTGCCGTAAAATCAAGCCTCTTATAACAATACCGATCGAACGCAGTATATATTGGTTAGATTCTGAAGTTTGTCTTCATTGGATACTGAGATTCAAGAGTGGTCAGAGGATAGCACGTGGCGGCATTTACCAACTAAACAGAACCCGGCAGATATTGTGTCAAGAGGTGGAGATGTAAAGGAAACGATAGAATCAATCTGGTTCACAGGTCCATCGTTTTTAACGGAGCCGGAAGATAAGTGGCTAACGCACCCCCGGTTTGATCCGTCACCAGAGATTTTGCAGATGGAAGCAAAGAAGAATGCGGTCGGACTGACTGCAATGGTCTCTACCTTATATTTGTTGGAAGTGATATAAGGATTTTCCTCTCACTTAAAACTGCTGCAAGTGTTCGTTTACATGGTCCGCTTTATAAAGAAGTCTAAGCCATTAGTAGTTACTTCTGATAATGTACCTTCACCTGGCGAATATCAAGAAGCTTTTAATAAAATTGTCCAGATAGTCGAAGAGCACAAATATCAAGAGGAAATTAAAAATATTGGAAAAAATCTTGTTGTTAGCCCAAGCCTACAGAAGCTAAGTCCGTTTGTCCATGAAACCTCACAGGCGGGGCCTACCTTTTCGTTGTTGCGGGTCGGGGGGCGACTAGCTAATGCTCCTATTTCGTACGATGCCAAGTTTCCAGTAGAGTTGACAAAGCGCTCTCAATTTGTTCAGAGCTACGTCCGATTGCACGAGTCGAATTTTCCTGTGGGTCCACGAGCACTGGTGAGTCTCTTGCGACAGCGCGTTTGGATAGTAAACGCGCAGGAAGTCTGCAGTCAGATAGTGCGGTCATGCATACGCTGTTTTAAATGCAAGGTAAAGCACCTACTCCTACGAGCGGTGGGCAGCGCGAAGTTGACCGCAGAGGAGCTGCAGACCGTCCTCGTTGGAGTCGAGGCCGTCCTGAACTCGTGGCCCCTGGGCGCCTTCAGTCAGGACCCAACCGACGGCGAGGCGTTGACTCCCGGGCACCTATTAACAGGCGGGCCGCTCATCGCCGCGGACCCCGGACCAGCAGGTTCTAACGTGCTTGCGGCGATGGCGGCTTGCCTCGTCAATCAAGCAAACGGGAGTACGTCTTGGGCCTACAGGCGCGGTCGAAGTGGCAGCGGAAGCAGGAGGACGCCAGGAAGGGCGATCTGGTCCTGGTCGCCGAGGACAACCAGCCTTCCAGCCGAGGACAACCAGCCTTGATGAGGCCTCCAACGGGGCCGGTGTAGAATTAATGTAAAAGATTAAGTTTGAATTGTATTGTATTGTATCTAGTATAAGTTAGTATAGGGCGGAGCGGGAGCGCAAGAAAAGCTTGCAATAGATAAGCTTAGCTTAAGTGATTTGTTGAATATAATCGAATTTATAAAGTGGAACCGAGTGCACGCAATTTTCGTTGTTTTTCGTAGTTGCATTAATTAAATTTTTACAGCCACCTTTGACTTTCGGTCTTTCGTAATGAGATAAAATAATCTTAGTGAACAGTGCCTTTGTCTCAAGATTTTTTCTTGTTTTTCGGGGCCTTTGAGACGGGGCTGACCCTGATGGGATTCCATCGGAAAATATGGCTTCATATTTGTTCTTCTAGCGCCTTTGCCTTTGTGAAATAATCATTTTACGGGCTTAGCGCCAGCTCACGGAGCTTGGCGTCATTCCTTTTAAACTGGGACCATGAGTGAGAAAACGCATGGTGTGATCCTATAGCAAAGGATCATGTCGGAGTCACCAAATGTTCGTCCGTAGAGCGTTATGCGGCAACTACGTTAAACTTGAACTCGCGAGAGTAACGATAGGTCCCGAAGTCGTAGTCAAAGAACGTTAATAGTCTGACTAAATTTACCTGGATTCTGCAATCGACTGCTCGGGTTGGCCAGACGCTTGCTGTGATCAGGCTGGAGTTGATGTGCTTGAATTCCTGGGTGGTTTTCCTCAAGTACCGGTGGAATGGTGGATCCGCTGATTCCTTTTCGGCTGGTCCTACTGGCGGTCCGTTTCACGGGAGCAACCCTCGAAGTAGGTTAGGTAACGCAGGGTCTACTGGTGGTCCATCTCACGGGAGCAACACTTGAAGTAGACTGGTATGCCGCGGATTCTACTTGTGATCCGTTTACACTGGAGCCACGCGAAGTAGAAGTTGTAGAGCGTCCTACCTTGTGAATCGTTTTACACAGGATCACGTGATGTAAGTCAATTTTATGTGCCGTAGTTGCAACACTGAGTAACGAGACGATTGACTCTGATTTCGCAACTATCTTTATTTCAGAAGAACAAATCTTATATAAGATGCTAAATTATACATGCTTAAATCTAAGGAAGGTCAATGTTATGGACTTGCTCAAAGTAAAGTAAATGCCAGGGTCACCCCCCTCTGAGTCTGCTGACTCAGATTGCTAGTTCATGCATTGCTTGTACATGCTTGGTTTTTGCTTGGTTTTGGTCAGTCGGTCATTCTTCTTGCTGATAATTCTGATTTCTTCTTCTCGCGCCGTCTACTAGTGCTCGGTTATTAAGTTGGGTATTGTTTATGCTTATTGCTAATTATTACTAGGTGTGCCAATAGGTTAATGGGTTGTATATTGCGACATGCTGATGTATATTAGATCAAATTACTAAAGTGTATCTAGGGTAGTAGGTCTTGGCAATAGGTGCCAACAGATCATGATTTGATCCTTTTCGGCTGAGCATACATATGTCATTGTTATTGGCTTTGTGGTCCCAAAGATCCATGCATTCTGTTCTGTCAATTGAACCCAATAATTGGTCCCCTTGATTGGCTCTGGATTACACTCCACTATCCGATGTCTTGATAGTGCTGCCATTGTACACGGAAGTTGATGGACATCCGGGCCAAAGAGGGTATGCTTGAATTCGCATACCTTATTTCCAGTCGTCCCGCTGATACACTGCTGAAGGTGTTCTTGACTGATTGCGAAGTCATGTTTTCGGTGGTCATCTATTGCCAGATATCTAGTTTTCGTCTTGGTTATCACCAAGCCATTCCTCGTAATTTGAGGAATTGGCTCCATCCATCGTCTTCCTGGTGGAAGGTGTGTGTGAAGGGCTAAATTTTCCTACGTGTGCACCGATTAGTACATTCAACACTGCCTCCTGGACTCGACGAATGTGGCTTGTTACGACGACCAATTCTGAGACTGCACGCGGAAGATACCGATTAGCCGCATGGCTTCTCACCTTGATTGACTGGCTTCTAAGTCCTGCATCCTCTTCTGAGTTTCGATCGTCGTCCTTCTCATAATGTTGATGGTGGTATCCAGAATTGACACCTGGTTCTCCACTATTTTATGAGTGATGCTTTCTTGGGCTCTTAGTTTGCCAATAATCTCTTCCTTGGTATAATGAAGGATTCCTTCCACATAAGGGGATAAATCGAAGTTTCCAGCGATAGATTAAAGAGTTTAACGAGCGGTTTGCACAGTGCCTCGGCGCAGTACTTCAGAACACAGCCTGGTACTCCATCAGGGCCTGGCGAAGTTTGAAAAAACTGTGCAAAGAGATCGGCCATTGCCTGATCAGTGTTCGCATAAGAGTTCTCAAAAGTAAGCACTGGGGGATAGGATACATGTTTACGCTTAGTGTTTACGAAGTTATAAAACTGCTTCGGATCCTGAGTAAACTGAATCCTGCAGAGGCGAATATAACTCCTATAACATTCTGCGTTATGCACGGTGAAATTGGACCGAGCTACTAAGTATCTTGAATAACTAACTGTACAGCCAGATAATCTATGTTTGTTTAAAAGTCTACTCATACTATTCTTTAAATTTATAAGGTACCTTGTAAATTTAATTGACTTAATTTACCTGGATTCTGCAAGGGACTGCTCGGGTTGGCCAGACGCTTGCTGGGATCAGGCTGGAGTTGATGTGCTTGAATTCCTGGGTGGTTTTCCTCAAGTACCGGTGGAATGGTGGTTAGGCTGATTCCTTATCGGCTGGTCCTACTGGCGGTCCGTTTCACGGGAGCAACACTCGAAGTAGGTTAGGTAACGCGGGGTCTACTGGTGGTCCGTTTCACGGGAGCAACACTTGAAGTAGACGGGTATGCCGCGGAATCAACTCGTGGTCCGTTTCACGGGAGCAACACTCGAAGTAGACTGGTATGCCGGGGGATCAAATCGTGGTCCGTTTCACGGGAGCAACACGCGAAGTAGTGAGATGACGCGGGATCTACTTGTGGTCCGTTTCACGGCAGCAACACTTGAAGTAGACTGGTATGCCGCGGATTCTACTTGTGGTCCGTTTACACTGGAGCCACGCGAAGTAGAAGTTGTAGAGCGTCCTACCTTGTGAATCGTTTTACACAGGATCACGTGATGTAAGTCAATTTTAAGTGCCGTAGTTGCAACACTGAGTAACGAGACGATTGACTCTGATTTCGCAACTATCTTTATTTCAGAAGAACAAATCTTATATAAGATGCTAAATTATACATGCTTAAATCTAAGGAAGGTCAATGTTATGGACGTGCTCAAACTAATGTAAATGCCAGGGTCACCCCCCTCTGAGTCTGCTGACTCAGATTGCTTGTTCAGGCATTGCTTGTACATGCTTGGTTTTTGCTTGGTTTTGGTCAGTCGTTCATTCTTCTTGCTGATAATTCTGATGTCTGCTTCTGGCGCCGTCTACTAGTGCTTATTAGGGTTATTAGGTTGGATATTGTTTATGCTTATTGCTAATTATTACTAGGTTTGCCAATAGGTTAATGGGTTGTATATTGCGACATGCTGATGTATATTGGATCAAATTACTGAAGTGTATCTAGGGAAGTAGGTCGTGGCAATAGGTGCCAACAGATACAGAAAAGCGACAACAGGAGTTTTTAGCTAACAGAAATATGGAGGGAGCTCAGTTAGAAGAACGTATTGAGCAGAGAATCAACGAAAAGCTTTCAGCAATATTTAATCAATTCAATTTCAGTAATCAGACTGTTGAGGAATTTTATCAGAACATTTACAAGCATCTATTCTTATTCTTAACAAAGTAAGTTGCATAAATCTGGACAGATCGACAGAAATAGTAATACCAAAATCGTATAGAGACAGGGCTCTAGATACCTTTGTGATGGACTACAAGGGTATCTACCACGTTTGCTTGGCATTAAAGAGCCAACAGTTAGTCCTCAAGCTTTACATTTACATCTGAAATTAGAAAACCAAATTATGCCAATAGCAGAAACACAGCTGGTAACTTTAGAAATACCGACCAAAAACGTATAAATAATCAAATACCCCCTTCGGTACCACTGAGGAGTTTCCTTCAACAGCAAATCCGACATTCTAGACATAACCAGGCCCAACAAATGTACTATCCACGACCCAAATTTAATCAACAAGCTTATTTTAATGAATCACGACCATTTATAAATCTGTACCAACACCCTCTAGCCGCACCACGCCCAAACTCAGCAGGGTGCCCGAACCCATGGACATTGATCGTAGTATTCAAACAAAAAATATTAACTACATGTATAGGCCGAGCTTCGAGGCTGGGAAAAGACCTCCTTTCCCAATAGATCAAACGGGAAAACGCCAAAGGCTTTTCAAAATTTATGGAGAGGAAGTCTTTCTAACAGAACAAGAGGACATGACGAAGACACAAAATAATGCAATAACAAAGAACCTAATTTTTTAGGGTTCTCCACACTACCTTATTTCGAATTTAAAATGGGGGATCAAGCCATCAAAATTCTCATACATACAGGCTCTAATAAAAATTACTTTAACCGGAACCTAATTACTAAACCGAAACCCAATGAGAGGCTTCTAATTCTGAAAAAGGTATCAAAATATCTGAAAAAGGTATCAAAACTAACCCGAACAAGGTCACGGCAATTTCCAATTATCCCCAACCAAGAACGATAAAAGATCTACGAACGTTTCTTGGACTAGCCGGATATTACCGAAGGCTTATAAGAGAATTGGTAGGAACGCTAAGCCCCTTAGCTCTCTTTTAAGAGGGGAAGACGGACGAGTGTCCAAAAAAGAGTCCAGGAAAAAACTTATTGACATTAACACAGATGCCAAGAATCCTTTACCAAAATTAAAACCGCTCTTTTATCAGACGAAGCTATCTTTCAATATCTTGATTTCAAAAAGGAATTTTAAATAACCACGGATGCTTCTAACTATGCCATAGGTGGGTATTTTCACAAGGAGAGACCCATTTCTTTCATATTTATCTTTCTTTCTTACTTTTATATTTTCACATTTAAGTAATATTTCTACGTGTTTCTTAACCGTTGTTTTCTGTATCGGTCTATTTTGTGTTAGTGACTTATGTGATTTGTCAAATTCTGCATTAATGTTTGATAGTTCTTTTGATAATTCATTCCATTCCTTTATATTATGGATATGAATGATTTCTTAGAAACCATCATAACCATTGCTCTACCTAAAATTGGATGTTTATCTATTCTTGATTTTACTTGCACACCCGGAATTGTTGTTAGTACTGTTCCTTTTTGGGTTCCGGTGCAGTGAAACAATGGTGAGACATGGCAGTTAAATGTGTCTATATAAAGGATTTCTAACTCGTACCACTAACCATACAACATATAGACTTCTCATTTCATACAACGAAAATGGACGCAAAAATTTCTTGCGACAGGCCCCCGGAGGCCCCAGAGAGAATCTTACTCTCATTCTTACGCTCATTCTTACGCTCAAATTCTCTCAGAAAGTTTTTGGCTGTTCAGTCGCTGAGAGGCGCATCATCAAGATGGTTGCCCCGCGGTCAAACTGATCTTTATATGAATGCGTGCTCACGATTTTTGTAACTTTTCAGGCATGCTACCCTAAGAAACTTGGGGTATATATTATACGCCAAATGATGAAAGAAAATATATTTTATATTTTAATATTTCAGCTTACATTCTATATTTGTTTGGGAATACGATTAAGTCGTAGCAGTAAAATGTTTTTCTTATATATATATCTACGAATGAACATAAATCTATACACTAAGGTAGAAACATGGTATATTTCAGTCGGCATCACTTAAAAGCCCGATTTCTTTTGAGTTGTTGCAAGTGGATGGCGCTTGCATACTCTTCTGATGGATGATTTTTAGGGGTTTGAGGATAAACAAAAACAGCTGACTTTTTGTTTACCTTTTTAAAGCACTTGTTAACTTTCTTTATTTATCTGTATTTTATATCTTATACGACTATTTAACTTATTATTAAAATACGCTTATCGTATTTAAAAATGTCAATACCATAGTTGGAAAATTTCGTATTTTTCCTTTGCATGTCTAAGGAGATGCTGTTCCTCGTGATGCAAGTGTTAGGCCGAAGTGTGTTTGTTTTGTTTTGATTCTTTTGATTTTTGGTTGCTACTTACTTTACATTTTGGTGCATAGAAAAAGCTGCATTTACGCTTGTATTTGTAAATTTAACCGCGTAAAATGGAAAACCCTTCAGTTGGCATTTGATTCTGTCTTTGTGCAGCGTGTTTTTTAGAGCTAGATTAAATGCTGATTTTCTTTTCCAAAATATTAAGAATTCGTGTTTTTTTTAAAACACTTGTGTCGCTGTGGTGCTTTTTTATAAATTTAATTTAATATTACTTCACGTAATATTTCCGAGTGTCTGTGGCTGTATCATCGTCAATCGCAAGTATTAAAATAGCTAAAAATTTAAGCCTTAAATAATTTATTTAAGTATTCGGTTTAAGTATTTTAAAATTAATCGGCAAAACGTTAGGAAAAATGGACGCAGGTGTATAATTGATTCCTGCCAGGGGAGTTATAGGAATTCATCAGGCTTTCCATTTAGGTTGTTTTATTTTCCTTCTGATGATAGGACTCTCAAGAAATGGGTTGACTTATGCCAATTGGATGACACTTTCAATAGACGAACTGCGCGAATTTGTAACCGACATTTCTAATCCAAATATATTGGGAAAAGTAGGCTTAGAAGCAATGCAGTACCCACTTTAAATTTATTTGACAACTCTCTATTATGTCCGAACAGTCCTGTTCCTTGTGAAAAATTTGATTTCGATATCAATGATGAGGCGGAAGAACCAATTGGATTTATGTAAACCCAATTAGAACAGAACAGTTTTCAAATAGTTTAGATAGCCCTTCCATTTTAGAAACTCCATGTGCACCGCAGTTAGAAGATTCCCCTTTTTGTTCTAACTGCCAGAAAAGGGAAGAAAATGAGATGTTTTATAGGAATAAAAATTATGAGATGTTTCTTGAACTAAAGAAATACAAAGAAAAAATGCAGAAAATGGGAAGAGCTTTAGTTTTAATGAAAAATGCCAGCAGACGCAGGGGTAAGAGAAATAGTAGGAAAACCACCCCAAATTTATTTAATATTATAAATAAATTGCCTCATGTTTCTGACGAGGCTAAAACATTATGTAAAATGCTGTTAAAAAAATCGAATTCTTATAACAGCGCAGAAAAAGTGATAGCCCAAAATATAAATTTTTATTCATCGCGAACGTATGAGTATATGCGGGATGTTTTAAAGTTAAAACTTCCTGCCAAAAGTACGTTATCTCGATGGGCTCTTTTTAAAAACTTGACGCCAGGATTTCATCCTGATTTTCTAAAAAACATCCAGAAAATTGTTGGTGAAATGAGCGAGAAAGGGAAAGAAGCAGTCATCCTTTGCGATGAAATAAAAATCAAAAAGGGACTGCAAAATAAAACCGCTCTCGATGAAATTCAGGATTTGAAAACGATGGCGAAAAAAGCATGTTAAACATGATGCCCTTATGAAAAAAGTAGAAGCGATCATTGAAGTTTCGCAAACTTTGGGGCTTAACGTACGAGCAGTTATGTTATATGCGATCAAGGCTCAAATAATAGAGCTGCATATAAAAAATGGGGAGTTAACATAAACAAGCCGAGTTTTAATGTTAACGATAAAGAAATATTTGTAATATTCGATGCCCCACATCTCATAAAATCATTGAGAAACCTTTTATTAAAAAACAATTTAAATACGCCTGATGGAGAAGTATCTTGGGATATAATTAAGAAATTATACCAACTTGAGTTTAGAAACTCAACGCGGCTTTGTCCCAAAGTAACGGCGAATCATATAAACCCAAACTCATTTGAAACAGGAAAGAAAGCTAACTTCGGGCGGAGCCGAAGTTGATATACCCTTGCAGTTCAGTCGCAGTCCGCTAGGTGGCGCCACCCATCTTATTTTATTAGATATATAGCGGATCGTTTATAGTCGGCCGATCCTTATGAAAATTGGCAGATCAGATTGTTTTCCCCAAAATAGAATCTGTACCAAATCCCATCATTCTAACTTAAAAAACACCAAAGTTATGCCAATTCCGATCGTTCTATGACAGCTATAGGATATAGTCGGCCGATCCTTATGAAATTTTTTACATAAGATATTTTGGTCAAATATAACATGTGTGGAAAGTCCCAACCCTCTATCTTAAAAAACAACGAAGTTATGGCATTTCCGATCAATCGGTTATATGGCAGCTATAGGATATAGTCGACCGATCCCGGCCGTTCCGACTTATATACTGCCTGCAAAGAAATGAAGGATGTGTGCAAAGTTTAAACTCGATAGCTTTAAAACTGAGAGACTAGTTTGCGTAGAAACAGACAGACGGACAGACGGACATGCTCATATCGACTCAGGAGGTGATCCTGATCAAGAATATATATACTTTATAGGGTCGGAGATGTCTCCTTCACTGCGTTGCACACTTTTGACCAAAATTATAATACCCTCTGCAAGGGTATAAAAATGAAAGTTAAGTATGCTACACAAATATTTAGCCACACTGTTGCGGCCGCAATCCGAACAGTGGTTGATTCTGGTGGATTGCCGAAATAGCGCAGAAGCTACGGCTAATTTTATAGAAAAGGTTAATAAACTCTTTGATTGCCTCAATAGCCACGTTTTATATGAAAAAATCCGTACAGGTGTGCTCTGCAAAAAAATAATAACGTACACAATTACCTCGTAGAAATGAGGAAATATTTTGCAGAGTTTAAATATCCACAAGTAGTACATTGCATTGACGGCATGATGTTAACAATTTCATCAGTACTTGCACTATCTGAAAGGGTGTGGAGCTCCGAAATCTTCTACATATCAACGGCGAAATTGAATCAAGATCCCTTAGAAAACCTATTTTATTTAATAAGGGCTCGCGGAGCAACCAACAACAGTCCATTGATGTCTGAATTTAACAATATAATGTCAAAAATGCTATCGATGAAAATATTAACATCTAAATCAGTATCTGGTAATTGCGGCCCAGATGATGATACAATGTTAATAAATGTTATTCAGGACTGCAGCACTAATAAAATTTGCAATAACTTAAAAACCGACGAAGAAGAAAGTACCGATTTTGATATGTTCTCAGATGAGGAGACGGAAATCGAGCAAATTTTTGATATTGCAACTGGAAACGAATTTGGCAGCAATGCCTTGCGATATTGAAGAAAAATATAGACGCACAATCCTGTACGGAAACCTTTATAATAAACAAAAATTACGACTGTGCAGACAAAACATTAAAACTTAAAGCTCCTTCGGATTCATTTTTTTCTTTGATTGAAATACATTTTAATGTTTTCAAAAAAATTTTTGACAAAAAGCCATATATAAACAGAATAAAGAAAACAATTATTCAATAATGTATATCCTCAACTGAAAAATCCAGCATATATTCAGATTGGTTTTCGGTTACCCATCCCTGTTATGAACACAGGATGAAAATGCTAAATGGATTTATTTTAATATTGCTGAGGAAAAACAGTAAATGGCTAACAGAAAAAATGTTAAAAGAAAAAGCTGTTTCTACAGGAAGTTCAAGAAAACTAAAAATACTCAAAGAATAATTTTTGTTTTTATTAATTTCTCATTTTTTTGTATTAGGTAGGAGTAGGTATTGTTAGGTGGGGAACAAGGAGATGGCCAAATCATCGTAAGTCTTCATTGAAGACTCCATTGCAATTGCAATGGCCTCCTCGTGGTGTTCCCTGGATACCGAATAAATACATAAATATATATGTATCTATATCGGTAACCAATTCGAGCGGCGTTTTTTTAACAAAAAATAATTCATTTTTAAGACGTAGATCTTCCAATACAGAAAGTTAACAAGGGCTTTTAAAACGTAAACAAAAAAGGTAAACAAAAAGTCAGCTGTTTTTGTTTATCCTCACACCCCTAAAAATCATCCATCAGAAAAGTATGCAAGCGCCATCCACTTGCAACAACAACTCAAAAGAAATCGGGCTTTTAAGTGATGCCGACTGAAATATACCCTGTTTCTACCTTAGTGTATAGATTTATGTTCATTCGTAGATATATACAGTAGGGAGCAAAAGTGAGTACATGTTGAAAATTTGATGTTTAAGTGCTCATAACACATAAACGCGAAAGTAAATGGTAACGCCTTTTTTTTCTAAGATTATATATCTTATTCATAACAAAATGGCATATTTATTTTAACCATTAAAGAAGCCGTTTACTAGATATAAATTAAAATCATTAGCAACATACATATACTCAGTTTAGAACCTGACGAGATTCGAACTGTATTGTTGCTTTTATTAAAGAAACCCCTGTAATAATAAGTCACCTTTCACCATCATAACTCAGAGAGCGACACGGCAAAGAAAGTTTCTTCATTGATATAAAATTTTCTTTTTGTTTTGGTGATAAAATGAAAAAAACATCGGCAGATCAAGAGAACAGCATTGTTTCTATAACAAATCGAGGTTTCTCGACGCGTGCCATTGGAAAAAAAACTTAATATAAGCCAATCAGTGGTGGTTAGAGTCCAAAAAAGGAAAAATGATAAGTCAAAAAATTTAAGTGGTCGCCCTCGCCTTTTAAAGGACTCTGATGCTAGGCTCATGATGCAGAGAATGAGGAAAAATAGAAATTTAACCCCGAAAGAGGCTTCGACGGAAATCCAAAAAAATGTCAGTCGATGGACAGCCAGAAGGGCTTTAAAAAAAATAGGGTATAAGGCAGCCGTGAGAAAAAATGAACCATCTATTTCCAAAAAGAATTCTAGGGCTCGCCTCAAATTTGCTCGAGATCATAAAAATTGGACCACAGAAGAGTGGAAACGTGTGATATGGTCCGACGAATTAAAATTCAATCGAATGCAATCGGATGGAAAGCAGTATTGCTGGCGCAGACCTGGGGAAAAGCTAAATAGAACCCATATCAGGCGAGCCCTAGAATTTTATTAGTGCTGCAGTCCTGAATAACATTTATTAACATTGTATCATCATCTGGGCCGCAATTACCAGATACTGATTTAGATGTTAATATTTTCATCGATAGCATTTTTGACATTATATTGTTAAATTCAGACATCAATGGACTGTTGTTGGTTGCTCCGCGAGCCCTTATTAAATAAAATAGGTTTTCTAAGGGATCTTGATTCAATTTCGCGGTTGATATGTAGAAGATTTCGGAGCTCCACACCCTTTCAGATAGTGCAAGTACTGATGAAATTGTTAACATCATGCCGTCAATGCAATGTACTACTTGTGGATATTTAAACTCTGCAAAATATTTCCTCATTTCTACGAGGTAATTGTGTACGTTATTATTTTTTTGCAGAGCACACCTGTACGGATTTTTATACCCTTGCAGAGGGTATTATAATTTTGGTCAAAAGTGTGCAACGCAGTGAAGGAGACATCTCCGACCCTATAAAGTATATATATTCTTGATCAGGATCACCTCCTGAGTCGATATGAGCATGTCCGTCTGTCCGTCTGTCCGTCTGTCCGTCTGTCCGTTTCTACGCAAACTAGTCTCTCAGTTTTAAAGCTATCGAGTTGAAACTTTGCACACACCCTTCTTTCCTTTGCAGGCAGTATATAAGTCGGAACGGCCGAGATCGGTCGACTATATCCTATAGCTGCCATATAACTGATTGATCGGAAATGCCATAACTTTGGTGTTTTTTAAGTTAGAGGGTTGGGACTTTCCACACATGTTATATTTGACCAAAATATCTTATGTACAAAATTTCATAAGGATCGGCCGACTATATCCTATAGCTGTCATAGAACGATCGAAATTGGCATAACTTTGGTGTTTTTTAAGTTAGAAAGATGGGATTTGGTACAGATTCTATTTTGGGAAAAATAATTCAATATGCCAAATTTCATAAGGATCGTCCGACTATAAACGATTCGCTATATATCTAATAAAATAAGATGGGTGGCGCCACCTAGCGGACTGCGACTGAACTGCAAGGGTATATCAACTTCGGCTCCGCCCGAAGTTAGCTTTCCTTTCTTGTTTTCATATAAAACGTGGCTATTGAGGCAATCAAAGAGTTTATTAACCTTTTCTATAAAATTAGCCGTAGCTTCTGCGCTATTTCGGCAATCCACCAGAATCAACCACTGTTCGGATTGCGGCCGCAACAGTGTGGCTAAATATTTGTGTAGCATACTTAACTTTCATTTTTATACCCTTGCAGAGGGTATTATAATTTTGGTCAAAAGTGTGCAACGCAGTGAAGGAGACATCTCCGACCCTATAAAGTATATATATTCTTGATCAGGATCACCTCCTGAGTCGATATGAGCATGTCCGTCTGTCCGTCTGTCTGTTTCTACGCAAACTAGTCTCTCAGTTTTAAAGCTATCGAGTTTAAACTTTGCACACATCCTTCATTTCTTTGCAGGCAGTATATAAGTCGGAACGGCCGGGATCGGTCGACTATATCCTATAGCTGCCATATAACCGATTGATCGGAAATGCCATAACTTTCTACACATGTTATATTTGACCAAAATATCTTATGTAAAAAATTTCATAAGGATCGGCCGACTATATCCTATAGCTGTCATAGAACGATCGGAATTGGCATAACTTTGGTGTTTTTTAAGTTAGAATGATGGGATTTGGTACAGATTCTATTTTGGGGAAAACAATCTGATCTGCCAATTTTCATAAGGATCGGCCGACTATAAACGATCCGCTATATATCTAATAAAATAAGATGGGTGGCGCCACCTAGCGGACTGCGACTGAACTGCAAGGGTATATCAACTTCGGCTCCGCCCGAAGTTAGCTTTCTTTCCTGTTTCAAATGAGTTTGGGTTTATATGATTCGCCGTTACTTTGGGACAAAGCCGCGTTGAGTTTCTAAACTCAAGTTGGTATAATTTCTTAATTATATCCCAAGATACTTCTCCATCAGGCGTATTTAAATTGTTTTTTAATAAAAGGTTTCTCAATGATTTTATGAGATGTGGGGCATCGAATATTACAAATATTTCTTTATCGTTAACATTAAAACTCGGCTTGTTTATGTTAACTCCCCATTTTTTATATGCAGCTCTATTATTTGAGCCTTGATCGCATATAACATAACTGCTCGTACGTTAAGCCCCAAAGTTTGCGAAACTTCAATGATCGCTTCTACTTTTTTCATAAGGGCATCATGTTTAACATGCTTTTTTCGCCATCGTTTTCAAATCCTGAATTTCATCGAGAGCGGTATTATATTGCAGTCCCTTTTTGATTTTTATTTCATCGCAAAGGATGACTGCTTCTTTCCCTTTCTCGCTCATTTCACCAACAATTTTCTGGATGTTTTTTAGAAAATCAGGATGAAATCCTGGCGTCAAGTTTTTAAAAAGAGCCCATCGAGATAACGTACTTTTGGCAGGAAGTTTTAACTTTAAAACATCCCGCATATACTCATACGTTCGCGATGAATAAAAATTTATATTTTGGGCTATCACTTTTTCTGCGCTGTTATAAGAATTCGATTTTTTTAACAGCATTTTACATAATGTTTTAGCCTCGTCAGAAACATGAGGCAATTTATTTATAATATTAAATAAATTTGGGGTGGTTTTCCTACTATTTCTCTTACCCCTGCGTCTGCTGGCATTTTTCATTAAAACTAAAGCTCTTCCCATTTTCTGCATTTTTTCTTTGTATTTCTTTAGTTCAAGAAACATCTCATAATTTTTATTCCTATAAAACATCTCATTTTCTTCCCTTTTCTGGCAGTTAGAACAAAAAGGGGAATCTTCTAACTGCGGTGCACATGGAGTTTCTAAAATGGAAGGGCTATCTAAACTATTTGAAAACTGTTCTGTTCTAATTGGGTTTACATAAATCCAATTGGTTCTTCCGCCTCATCATTGATATCGAAATCAAATTTTTCACAAGGAACAGGACTGTTCGGACATAATAGAGAGTTGTCAAATAAATTTAAAGTGGGTACTGCATTGCTTCTAAGCCTACTTTTCCCAATATATTTGGATTAGAAATGTCGGTTACAAATTCGCGCAGTTCGTCTATTGAAAGTGTCATCCAATTGGCACAAGTCAACCCATTTCTTGAGAGTCCTATCATCAGAAGGAAAATAAAACAACCTAAATGGAAAGCCTGATGAATTCCTATAACTCCCCTGGCAGGAATCAATTATACACCTGCGTCCATTTTTCCTAACGTTTTGCCGATTCATTTTAAAATACTTAAACCGAATACTTAAATAAATTATTTAAGGCTTAAATTTTTAGCTATTTTAATACTTGCGATTGACGATGATACAGCCACAGACACTCGGAAATATTACGTGAAGTAATATTAAATTAAATTTATAAAAAAGCACCACAGCGACACAAGTGTTTTAAAAAAAACACGAATTCTTAATATTTTGGAAAAGAAAATCAGCATTTAATCTAGCTCTAAAAAACACGCTGCACAAAGACAGAATCAAATGCCAACTGAAGGGTTTTCCATTTTACGCGGTTAAATTTACAAATACAAGCGTAAATGCAGCTTTTTCTATGCACCAAAATGTAAAGTAAGTAGCAACCAAAAATCAAAAGAATCAAAACAAAACAAACACACTTCGGCCTAACACTTGCATCACGAGGAACAGCATCTCCTTAGACATGCAAAGGAAAAATACGAAATTTTCCAACGATGGTATTGACATTTTTAAATACGATAAGCGTATTTTAATAATAAGTTAAATAGTCGTATAAGATATAAAATACAGATAAATAAAGAAAGTTAACAAGTGCTTTAAAAAGGTAAACAAAAAGTCAGCTGTTTTTGTTTATCCTCAAACCCCTAAAAATCATCCATCAGAAGAGTATGCAAGCGCCATCCACTTGCAACAACTCAAAAGAAATCGGGCTTTTAAGTGATGCCGACTGAAATATACCATGTTTCTACCTTAGTGTATAGATTTATGTTCATTCGTAGATATATATATAAGAAAAACATTTTACTGCTACGACTTAATCGTATTCCCAAACAAATATAGAATGTAAGCTGAAATATTAAAATATAAAATATATTTTCTTTCATCATTTGGCGTATAATATATACCCCAAGTTTCTTAGGGTAGCATGCCTGAAAAGTTACAAAAATCCAAAATTTTAGCTGGCTTCAAAACGAAATCCCACGCACACACATATACCCTTGCAGAGGGTATTATAATTTTGGTCAAAAGTGTGCAACGCAGTGAAGGAGACATCTCCGACCCTATAAAGTATATGTATTCTTGATCAGGATCACCTCCTGAGTCGATATAAGCATGTCCGTCTGTCCGTCTGTCTGTCGGTTTCTACCAGTCAGTGATATTCAAGGAAATGCCAGTGATATTCAAGTACAGAAAACAGACAACAGAAGTTTTTAGCTAACAGAAAAATGGAGGGAGCTCAGTTAGAAGAACGTATTGAGCAGAGAATCAACGAAAAGCTATCAGCAAAATTAAATCAATTAAATTTCAGTAATCAGACAGTTGAGGAATTTTATCAGAACATTTACAAGCATCTATCCTTATTCTAAACAAAGAAAGTTGCATAAATCTGGACGGATCGACAGAAATAGTAATGACAAAATCGTATAGAGACTGGGCTCTAGATACCTTTGTGATGGACTACAAGGGTATCTACCACGTTTGCTTAGCCTTAAAGAGCCAACAGATCATCCTCAGGCTTTACATTTACGTCTGAAATTAGAAAACCAAATTATGCCAATAGCAGAAACACCGCTGGTAACTTTAGAAATACCGACCAAAAACATATAAATAATCAAATACCCCCTTCGGTACCACTGAGGAGTTTCCTTCAACAGCAAATCCGACATTCTAGACATAACCAAGCCCAACAAATGTACTATCCACGACCCAAATTTAATCAACAAGCTTATTTTAATGAATCACGACCATTTATAAATCTGTACCAACACCCTCTAGCCGCACCACGCCCAAACTCAGCAAAACCCCAACCCAAGCCCGATCCCATGGACGTTGATCGTAGTATTCGAACAAAAAATATTAAATACATGTATAGGCCGAGCTTCGAGGCTGGGAAAAGACCTCCTTTCCCAATAGATCAAACGGGAAAACGCCAAAGGCTTTTCAAAATTTATGGATTGGAAGTCTTTCTAACAGAACAAGAGGACATGACGAAGACACAAAACAATGCAATAACAAAGAACCTAATTTTTTAGGGTTCTCCACACTACCTTAAAATTTATGGAGAGGAAGTCTTTCTAACAGAACAAGAGGACATGACGAAGACCCAAAACAATGCAATAACAAAGAACCTAATTTTTTAGGGTTCTCCACACTACCATATTTCGAATTTAAAATAAGGGATCAAGCCATCAAAATTCTCATACATACAGGCTCTAATAAAAATTACTTTAACCCGAACCTCAATGAGAGGCCCCTAAAAGGCCTGACCTAACCGTAAAATTTTTCCTGTTACCAACACTCAAGACCTTCGACGCAATATTGGGCAAGGATAGCCAACGCGGAAATTTTTTGCAAAACCAAATGAAAAACTGACATATGCAACCAAGGTAGAAGCAGAAATAACAACCAATAAAAACCCAATTTGGTCGAAATTCTATAATCTTTAAGGACCAATGTCCTTAAAGGAAGAAATTAACAAACAAATCAAAGAACTCCTAGAGGACGGTATAATTCGACCTTCGGCCTATTAGGGTGGATTGTCCCTAAGAAAATAGAAAAGGAAATTTAGAATGTTCATCGACTATGGAAAGCTTAACAAAGTAAAAATACCAGAAAAAAACATTGTGAGTTACACAAGTTGGCCCAAATTAGAATGCATAGAAATCAGAATGCATTCTTCTAACTTGAAAAACACCAAAGTTATTGTATTTCCGACCAATCAGTTATATGACAGCTATAGGATATAATGCAAATACTGATTGGTCGGAAATGCAAAGGAAAGAAGGATGTGTACAAAGTGTCAACTCGATAGCCTTAAAACTGAGAGACTAGTTTGCGTAGAAACAGACAGACAGACGGACACGCGGACAAACGGACATGCTCATATCGACTTAGGAGGTGATCCTGATCAAGAATATATATACTTTATAGGGTCGGAGATGTCTCCTTCACTGCGTTGCACACTTTTGGCCAAAATTATATACCCTCTGCAAGGGTATAAATATAGAAACCATATTTCAAACTTTGCATGAAACCAACATATAATTTGCATTAGACAAATGCGAGTTTTACAAAAACCATGTTGAATTCCTCGGATTTGTTATATCTGAAAAAGGTATCAAAACTAACCCGAACAAGGTCATGGCAATTTCCAATTATCCCCAACCAAAAACGATAAAAGATCTACGAACGTTTCTTGGACTAGCCGGATATTACCGAAGGCTTATAAGAGATTTTGCTTAGATCGCTAAGCCCCTTAGCTCTCTTTTAAGAGGGGAAGACGGACGAGTGTCCAAAAAAGAGTCCCGGAAAAAACTTACTGACATGAACGCAGATGCCATAGGATCCTTTACCAAAATTAAAACCGCTCTTTTATCAGACGAAGCTATCTTGCAATATCCTGATTTCAAAAAGGAATTTTATATAATCACGGTTGCTTCTAACTATGCCTTAGGTGGGTATTTTCACAAGGAGAGACCCACTTCTTTCATATCTAAGACCTTGTCGAGAGCCGAAGAGAACTATGCCACCGTTGTGGTGGTGAATAAAAAATACAAATTAAAGAATTCTCCGCGTAGCGAAACAAACTCTCTTCAATCAACGAGCTGCTACTGGAAGGATTCGTCGTCCCCATGCCCTGCACCTGCATCGATTGTTCAAGGAAAGTGGCCGCAGGATTAAAGGATCCGAAAGCAGAACCCCAGGTATTTGTGCAAAAAATTGACAGTCGAGATAAGACAAATTAAAATCCGTCTTGTGCTGGAATATTGCACCCTCCTTTCAATTCTTGGCGCATACGTAGTAGAAAAAATAGTAGAGCAAAAAATAAATAACAACATATATAAAAGTTCTGAAAATTTAATTATAAATATATGTGCTAACCTAAATGTACTGCCTATGGACAAAATAAAAAAAATATATATAAGTTATATATATATATATAAGTTAAGGTGTCCTTACATAGTTCACCTGATGAAAAGCAGTTGGTTCATGGTTTGATGTTGATTGGAATACAATTTATTGTTCGTGTCACTTAGATTAACAATTGATTTAGTTCTTATTTAATGAAAGGGAAAGTTGGTTTTAATATAACGATTGGGAATATTTGGAGTAGATTCAGCTTGGTGATTCGGTGGTCAAAAATAGACTGACTTCCCTGAGTTGTGACCCTCCGGTCGTCAGTTCGATATCGGCCGATCTCCCACTCCAACTCTATATGTGGTGTAAGCGTGTGCGGTGTCGGCGTATCCGGAGGGTGTGTGTCAGCTTTCCCGCAACATTCTAGTCAGCGTACATAGTTGCACACTTGTGACATAGTTGCACTCTTGCGACATATCCGGATGTACTTGAATATCGAGAATTGCTTATTCTGTAGATTCGGGTTTAAGAGTCTGGGGTCGAGTTCGAGGCGTAGTAGTAGTAGGGGGCGAATAGTGCTGAGCAAGGGGGTCTCGAAAGTGCCGGGTGTTAACTCCTCCCCCTCTAAAAGTCAGTGTCCCGCAGATCAATTGGCAGAATGGTGAGCTGTTGTCGACATCCTCTTTGGGTTTTCCAGGTCCTCGATTATAACCCTCGTGGTTGGTATTCCTTTGGTGGAGGTCAACTTCCTCCAGATGATGAACAGGATCGAGAAGACTACTATTGTTAGCAAAGCCTCCAAGACAAAGGAAAAGGATACGCCTCATGAAACGCCAGACATTAGCTGTATATTTTGGGCGTTGACGTCATCGACGTATCCAAGTGAAGGTCGATAGCCAGTTACTGTTATGTTGGTTATGTTGTTATGTTGGTGGTAAGGCCATTGGGTGATTTGCGGAATAGGCGGTGAAGTTTTTGTCCCGGACTGTGATGACTTCGTTGTTAAACTGGACAATGTACGTCCCTTCCTATTGGAAGTCTCTTTCGGGTGTCGTTATTGATACATTATAATTGGAAAGGAATAATGTCCCATCCTTGACCATCTGCACGACGTCTTCATTGCTCCGAAGATATGAGCACGATGCAAGGCCACCCTTCAGGAGCCGTGGAATGCATGAGTTTTCTTCTAGAGCCATTAAATCCTTTTTTGGGCAGACTGTGATGTTGCCGATGCAGGAACAGCTGCCCACTACTGCATATGTCTCTTCTCCGTTTAGTGCGAGCTTCTGGTGTTCGAGCCCTATTTGTTTCCCGCCTGATACCGTTGGATAAAGGTGTACAAGTTCGTATCTCCTATTAGATACCTTGGGCACGGCTAAGATGTACAGTAGCGTCGAGCCATTGGAGAGTACAGTTGGCCGGGAAAATTTCACTGCTTCCACAGCGTTTTGATACGGGAGATCGTTGACTTCTGTGAGTATAGTTTCTTCATGATCCAGGAGGTTCGTATTTGCCACTCCAGTTTTGGATGATTGCAATGCTTTGTGTAGCGTTGTCGTAACTGCATGAAGGTCGCCGTCTATCGCATTGACTCTCGCTACCACATCATTCAGTTGTTGAATTGATTTATGGCTGGCGTCGAAGAGTCGAGCGTTGATCCGAATTTGCTGGTCGCCGTTTTCGGCGATCATCTTTTCCGAGTTGAGTATCGCATTCCAGTCCTCCGCGTCTGGTCATCCTGCAATCCATTTCCACGCTGAACCCAGCCAGTTTATTGATCGAGCTCTTCGTGATGATGGCCTCATCACTCTGTTTATTCCCTCCGCTGCTTGCTTTAGGTAGTGTCTCGTTATTGTGCTAACACGTTGGTCCATCAGGGTTGCCGCGTTCCCGCTGGTGTCGTCTACTAGTTGCATCATCCTTGATAGGTCGATGACGTGTACCAGTTTAAACACTCCGTTGATCCGCCATACTGCTCCTTATTGCAGGGGAACGACGGGTGCGTCATACTTGAATATGCGCGCGGTTGATGTGAGGCCGATGATTGTGAGACTTGTGAAGCATCGTTTTACATATTTTTATTTGTATTAATTATTCTGTTATTATAAAACAACTTAAATTAATCGGATATTGATTTTCCTAGAACTATATACACATTACTTATATATAAGGCTTATTAAAATTAGTTTCTATTTACATATGTCGGCTTGGGAGATCTTTAGGGTGTACTCGTTTAGCCTTCTCCGCACCCTAACACCTGCAATTCTCCGCTCTCTAAGGAGATGCCTGACTAGAACGTTTGAGTGATTTTGAAGCTTTTCTTTGAACTTTTTAGCCTGCTCATTTAGTACGTCGCTTACTTTGGGTACCATCAGGTCCTTCTTTAAGTTCGAGGTGCGCATGTACCATGGGGCTTCGGTAATCATACGCAGTGTTTTGGCTTGCATAATTCGAATTTTATCCATGTTTGATTTTACTGCAATGCCGTATACTTGCAATGCTGTATACTGCTTTATATATTAATATCTTATTTCTAAGGCATAGTTTGTTTCGACTATTAAGAAGCCATCTTAACCTTTTCAGTTTCACATTAATGGCCCTCGTGATGGACATTATGTGTGTACGGAAGGTGAGCCGCTTGTCTAGAAAAACCCCAACGTACTTGTAACCTGCTACGTGGGGCACTTGTTGCCCCAGGAGGAACACTCCAGGACAGGATTGTGGACGCAGCGCATAGGTCACCTTGGCGCATTTGTTGGGATTTATTCCAATGTTCCAATTTTTGGCCCACTGTTCAAATCTTTCAAGGTACTCTTGTAGAGCATTCGTGGTCGCGAAAATGCATCTGTTCCTCGCTAGGATGGCAGTGTCATCAGCAAAGGTTGCTGTTATTAAATTCTGGCAGTCCAAACTTGCAGGCATATCATATGTGAACAGTGTATAGAGAAGTGGGGAGAAAACGCTACCCTGTGAAACTCCTGCACGGATTTCTTTGGTGTTGAACTCAGCGCCATCCAAAACTACAGTGAACGATCTTTGTTCCAAAAAGCTTCGTACTAAAAGCCACGGTTGGGGTGGAAGTAGCGTCTTTAATTTGTAAAGCAACCCAGAGTGCCACACTCTGTCGAAGGCTTGCTTTATATCAAGGTATGCAGCCACTACATATTCCTTGGCTTCGAATCCTTCCAGAATGAAGTTTACCACTCTGTTTAGTTGTTCAGGCGTTCCGTGAGATTTGCGAAATCTAAACTGAAAGGGATGTATGCTGTTCTAGATTTCCTTGATGTTCAGTATCCGAGAAGCAAGACACCGTCCGAATAATTTTGCTATTGAAGCTAACTGAAGGCTGATAGGTCTATGAGAATAAATTATTTCGACTTTTACCAGTTTTAAGGATCATAAAGATTCTTGCCTTTTTCGATTGTTTCGGAAAGTATTCTAGCCTCAACACGGCATTAAAAATAAGTACCAAAAATAAGACAGCTTTGAAGGGTAGCGCTTTCAATGTATAGTTATCTATTCCGTCATCCCCAGGCGCTTTTTTTGGTTTTAACGACTTAATGTGGGTCGACACTTCCTCTACAGTGATGGCTCGTATTGGACGGCATATTTGTCCGGGCTGATCGATTCCTTCCTGTACGTCATTTCTAGTGACGGCTGAAGAAAACTCAAACTCCTGGAATCGATTTTGAAGGTATTCTGCAAACGCTTCCGCGTGCTCACTTGGCGATCTAGCCCAAGAGCCATCATCTCTCCTGATAGGAAACTTTGGGGACACCTGTTCCAAGGCTTAGATTGTGGAGGTTCATACTTTAGAGTTAATAAATTTTAAGCATAGTTGTCTAAGGAACTGGTTAGTGTCTTGCAGCTTTTTAAACATGGCTTGGAGAGTATCCACCTTTGCTGTGAGGGCTTCTATGGCTGCTTCCAGCTTGCTATTGGATGTATTGGGTACATGTGAGTCTGAGACAGTCAATGGCCTTGGCGGGTTTACTATTTGCAAGTCTATGCGAAGAGTATCTGCATAGGAAAGATTACCACGTACAACAGATACGGGAACAAATTGATTCTTTCTATAATCATTCGAGCGTCGAAAATTAGCTGGAATATTGATTTTCGGCTTCCGTTTTTCCGAAATCGCTTTATAAACTTGGCACTCTCTAGACCAAGCTGAATGATTTTTTCCACAATTAATGCAGGCGAGTTGATCTTCATCTGACTTGTTGCAAAGTGCGGTGGGATGATCGTGAGCACACTTGCCGCATGTAAACGGACGTAGGCAGTTATTTTTGGTATGTCCAAAACCTTGACATCTATGGCAAAGGATGCTGTCCATTATTTTCTTTGGTATTTCCACCAATACGTGTTGTCGCCCGATAGTTTTAATTTTCAGCGCCTCTTTGTTGTTATCTCTGCGGACTAGATTAATGAAAAATAAGTGGTTGGGGATAGCTTCTTCGACTGTTCCCTCATTCTTTTGGGAACGCACTTTTCGAGGACGTGGGTTATACACGCTTAGGACTTCGTGTCCGCACTGTTTGAAGCTATCTTTGATTATCTGGATGGGTGTAGAGTTAGCCAAGTGGCGTACTATCACGCGGTACGCTTTGTCTTCTTTAAGCTGATAAGTAAAGTGCGTTGCATTTTTCTCCTTTAGCAAACGCACAAGGCTACGATAAGCGTCCGGGTTGCCAGTATTGACTTTTACCTTGTTGTTCCTGCCAATTTTTATCTGTTAGTTGTCATCATTTGCTAACAATAAAAAACGGTTGGATGCTTTTGGAACTTCTTGAATTGGGTAGTGTGATCTTTTAACAGGTATGTGCATTTTTTGAAACTGAGTTGACATCTTCCGTTTCAAAAGGGTTGTCTGCCATTTTGGCGTGGGTTGAGGAGTTTGTTCCTTCACACTCATTGATGTATTTTCGGATGTGGTGGTAGTGGTAAGGCTAGTACTGGTAATTCCGCTTGTAATGGAGCATATTCCTCCAAGAGTCGTGCTAGTGACTGCATATGTGCTACATCCAGCAGTTGATGAACATGTGCTTACTGAGGTAGCATCAAGCCAGTTGCTTACTGGTACTCTGACCTCATTTGGAATGGTGTAGCACGCAGCTCTGCTGGCGTTAGATGGGCAATCTTCTTCATTTCTTCGAACTTTGCCTTGCTGAGACGAGATAAAGTTTCTACATATTTATCCATAGTCTTTTCTCTGAGCTGTCTGCCGCTTCGGTCTTGGAGCTGATAAGGTGATCAATACAATTAGTGCCCTGCACCAAAGTATGACACACCAGAAGACCCTTGTGCTTTGCACTAAGGTTGCCACACAAGATTTCTTGAGAACTTTCTGGAACACTTAACAGAGCTCTCTAAATAATTTAACAGTGCACGTGCTTTCAGCTGCAACATGCAAGGCCACTGGCCTGTGCCTCACTTAATGAATAGTCAGCACTTTAATAGAAATTGATGTATTTCATTCACTACAGCAGATTTGACAGTATTCCTGACTTCTCATGTCAGATACGTCAGATATTTGCCACTATTGTGGACTTGTCCTTTCTTATTTAACACAATTAAACAATTTTTTTTTTTCGACACTTGTTCTGCACATGCGTCCCGTTTGACAGCTCACCTCGGAATGAACGGTCTTGCCATTTATTTATTTTTGCCTTTCAATGAATTGCTTTCCCCATATGTATAATTAATGTAGATAATTAAGTGGAATGTTATGAAGTCTAGTATAAGTTAGTTTAGGGCGGAGCGGGAGCGCAAGTAAAGCTCTCACTTGCGCTCTCCCATGAATTCGCCCCGCTTCGCCGCACTAGATAAGCTAGGCTTAAGTTTTTGTTGATATGAATATATACCCTAATTTATAACGTTGAACAGTGCACGCATTTTTCGTTTTCGTTTTTTTTGCAATAATTTAATTTTACAGCCACCTTTTTGTCTTTCGGTTTTTTTCGCGACGAGATAAACTAATCTCAGTGAACATTTTGGCGCCCCCGGGTGGACAGTAGTGAATATAATTATATAAAAAAGCAACAAAAACAGTGACAGTGACACAATACATATATAAACAATATATAACATATATATATTAAAAAAAAAAGAGTTGCTCGCGGCGGTTGTGGTGGTGAATTCACAAATAAAAATTAAAGAATTCTCCGCGTCGCGAAACAAACTTCTCCAATCGAGCTGCTACTAGAAGGATTTGTCGTCCCTATGCCCTGTATCTGCATCGATTGTCAAAGGATTAAAGGATTAAAGGATCCGAAAGCAGAACCCCAGGTATTTCTGCAAAAAATTGAAATGTGAGATAAGACAAATCAAAATCCGTCTTGTGCTGGAATATTGCACCCTCCTTTCAATTCTTGGCGCATACGTACGTAGAAAAAATAGTAGAGCAAAAATAAATAAAAACAAATATAAAAGTTCTAAAAATTTAATTATAAATATATGTGCTAACCTAAATGTACTGCCTGTGGATAAAATAAAAAAGAAAATATTTATATTATTTGCAATCACTGTCGCCCCTACCCCTCGTTCTCGAATTTACAAATCTTCCAAATGAATACTAAAGTGCAGCCAAAAATTATTTTATTTATTACAGATAAAATAAAGGTGCAACACTGTGGACGGAAGTTCACGAGGTGACGACCTGCATGCCTAGGCGTGCACGAGGAAACTCTATATATAGCCGGAGAATTAAAAATTTTCTGTAGGCAACCGTATATATTTGGTATACATACATACAAATAGATGCAGCGATAATATTATCGTTTTCGTTTCCCACCGTTATCCGCTGCTGTATGTATGTATGTATATGCACTTTTTGCCGCGTATAGTTTAACGGAACGCCAAGTGACGTGCTCCCCTACAATTTGGTCGTGCATATTGGTTGCTGTGTCATTGGCGACCAACTATTTTTTTTGGATACTCTGTGCCTCGACTATCAATTTTTCGTTATCAATTAATTAATCAATTTAGATTATTTTTTTGGTGAAATTTAATAAATTATTTATTATATTAAATAAGATTAATTAATTATTTTCTTTTTCGCATTTTCTTGTTGTTGAATTAAATTCAATAAATTTCTAAAATTTATTTATTTCTAATAAATTTTTAATATTAATATTTTAAAATTAAAAAAAAATTTAAATAAATTAATAAAATTTCTTTAACAAAAAATTTAAATAAATTATTAAATCTTAAATTTTGCATCGTTTTCGTTTTTTTTATTGAAAAAATAAATTTTTTATAGTGGAAAGCACTAAACAAAAACTTAATTCCACGACTCTTATTGACTTAAAAAAAAGATTAAATGTCAAAGTTAAAAGCATTCGCCGGTTGGAGGAACGTTTGGAAGATGGATCACTTCCTCTAAACAAAACCGAGCTAGAATGCAGGCTTCAGGTTTTAGATGAGGCAATTTCTAAAGCAAATGAGTTGCAAGACCAGATCGAGCAAATAGATGAATCGGATGATTTCGGAGCCGAGTAGGAAGAATTAGGAATAACTACCAAGGCAAGGATTATGTCCTTATGTAAGGCCTTGAATTCAGCTGAAGACTCCCGTTCAGCTACTGCAAGTTCTGCAGCCCCAACTCGAGCTCGACTTCCTAGTTTGACATTGCCAAAACTCAGTGGAAATTATTTGGATTTCAAAAATTTCATAAGTCTTTTCGAGACATTAGTTGACAAAGATGTGAACATTCCAGCTATCGAGAAATTTAATCAATTAATTTCTTGCCTCTCTAATGAAGCCTTAAGAACTATCAAGGCATTCCAGGTCACCGACAGTAATTACGCCAAAGCTATCGCTAGTCTAAAAAGAGTTTATGATAACGAATGTCTCATCTTTGCGAACCAAATACGTCAACTGTTCAGCCTTCCGAAAATTTCCCAGCCGTCTGCGTCGTCGTTGAGGGGTCTCATCGACACTGTGTCATCAATTTATGGATCACTATTATCCATAGGAGATGATACTAAAATTGCAAACTCAATGATTATTAATTTAGTTTTGAGTAGAGTGGATCCAGTGACCAAGCAAAAATGGGAAAAGTCACTGGATTATGAGGAATTGCCGCTGTGTTACGATTTGGAAAAAATACTAAATCGTAGATACCAGCATCTGTCCGCTGAAGAGACTGGCAACCCAAAACAAGAAAAAATTGGGTTCAGAAAGCAACTGAATAGAACTTCGTTGGCTTGTTCTTCTACCAACGCCAAACCAGCTGGCAGTTATTGTAACGATAACAACCATTTTTTGGCCCGTTCGCTCGCCTTGCTGTAATGCAAAGGTTTGAGTTTGTTAAGTCAGCCTCCCTATGTTTGAATTGTCTGCGAAAAGGTCACACGGTAGCGAATTGTAAATCGACCAGGTGTCAAATCTGTTCAAGATCGCACCATAAACTTCTGCACCGATTTACAGTGGCCAAAAATAACTTAGCGTTTTTTAGCGTTGCAAGACATCCACCACCCACACAAAATCCTCCTCCAGAGTTAACGAATAATGGCCCTTCTACTACACATGCTTTGCATGCGTCGTCTGTAGAAAGGGTTTTGTTAGCAACGTCGATTGTAACCATTCGAACCAAAAAATGGTGAGCACATCTTGGCCCGAGCATTACTTAACTCAGGGTCACAAATGAATTTTATTACAGAAGATCTTGCTCAACGCTTACATCAACTTACGTGCATCAACTTGCTTGGAATTGGTCAAACTAATTCACAATTTAGGAAAAAGATACACACCGTGGTGAAGTCGAGAGTCAATGGTAGCGAGTTCTCGTTCGACTTTTGGGTTTTGAAAACCATTTCAGGCTATCACCCTGACCAGTCAGTGAACGTAAAAGATTGGACCCTACCAAAGAACTTGCCGTTAGCGGAACCGTATTTTTACAAACCTCAGCGGATAGATATGCTAATTGGAGCTGAGTCATGTTTCGAACTTTTGTCCGTTGGCCAAGTAAAACAAGGTCCGAACCATCCCATCCTTCAAAAAACTCTCCTTGGGTGAATAGTATCAGGAAAATATCTGGCAAATTCCTCAACTCCTCCACAGCCGGTCTCTAGTCTGAATTGCCAAGAGGAAATATTAGAGTCAATAGACAAAAACTTGAAAAAATTCTGGTCGTTGGAAGAAGTTCCATCTTCTAAAAAGATGTTGTCGCCAGAACAAGAGCTATGTGAGGAACATTATCGGAAGACTACAAGAATACTGCCTTCAGATCGATTCGAAGATAAACTTCCATTTAAGTCGGATCCAAGCGTTTTGGGCAACTCATTCGAGATAGCCAAACGCCGATTTCTGTCGCTCGAGAGAAGATTATCTCGAGATCCGAACTTAAAGAAAATGTATTTGGAATTTATGGAAGAATACGAATCGCTAGGCCATATGTCCTCTGCAAGCAATGACGTTCTTGCTTCTCCACACTACGTTATGTCCCACCAGTGTGTCTTACGGCCTCAAAGTACAACGACCAAACTCCGAGTCGTTTTTGATGCGTCCTGCAAGACATCCACACAAAAGTGTTTAAATGAGTTGTTGATGGTGGGTCCAACAATTCAGGAAGAGCTTTACTCAACTCTTCTTAGATTTCGGCTAAACAAATTCACTCTGGTAGCCGACATAAAAAAGATGTATCGTCAAGTGATGGTAAATGAAGCAGATCGACGATACCAGTTGATAGTGTGGATAAAAGACCCATCTGAGTCCTTGAAATTGTGCAAGCTCAACACTGTTACTTATGGCACTGCACCAGCCCCATCCCTGGCCATAAGGTGTTTGAAGAGGTTGAGTGAATCCGCGAAAAATACATTCCCTCGAGCTGCTAAAGTTATTGGGTCTGAATTTTACGTCGACGACATGTTAAAGGGTGCTGGTTGCGTGGAGGAGCTAAAGACAATAAAGTCTGAACTAACTCAGGTTCTTCAAAACGCTGGGTTGGAATTGAGTAAGTGGTTTTCAAACTCGCCTGAAGTTACTGCATACGAGAGCACGGTTAAGCCAATAACACTTTCGGACTCAGAGCTGAAAAAAACATTAGGAATCGTTGGGTTCCTAAAGATGACGTGTTTAAATTCGAAATTGATATGTCAGTCATGGGTCAAAAGGGCGACTAAGCGGAATATTCTTTCGGTGACGTCAAAGCTTTTCGACCCCCTTGGCTTATTAAGCCCGATCCTTATTAAAGGAAAGATCCTGTTGCAGGAACTTTGGCTTAATAAGCTAGATTGGGATAAGTCGATTCCACTGCTCTAGGAAACCGGGTGGAACAGAATTCAGCTTGCCTTGTCACAGTTAGAAGGTATCTCAATACCGAGATTTGTGATGAGTGAGCCAATGTCACCAATGGAAATTCATGCCTTCTCTGACGCATCGATGAGAGCCTATGGAGCCTGCGTCTATATTCGTTGCGAATCTGCAGAAGGTTTTAAAGTCTCGTTGTTGACTACAAAGTCCAAAGTAGCGCCGCTCAAGACAAATACGCTCCCCCGTCTTGAGTTATGTGCCGCTCACCTTCTGGCAGACCTCTGCCGTAAAATCAAGCCTCTTATAACAATACCGATCGAACGCAGTATATATTGGTTAGATTCTGAAGTTTGTCTTCATTGGATACTGAGATTCAAGAGTGGTCAGAGGATAGCACGTGGCGGCATGTACCAACTAAACAGAACCCGGCAGATATTGTGTCAAGAGGTGGAGACGTAAAGGAAACGATAGAATCAATCTGGTTCACAGGTCCATCGTTTTTAACGGAGCCGGAAGATAAGTGGCTAACGAACCCCCGGTTTGATCCGTCACCAGAGATTTTGCAGATGGAAGCAAAGAAGAATGCGGTCGGACTGACTGCAATGGTCTCTACCTCATATTTGTTGGAAGTGATATAAGGATTTTCCTCTCACTTAAAACTGCTGCAAGTGTTCGTTTACATGGTCCGCTTTATAAAGAAGTCTAAGCCATTAGTAGTTACTTCTGATAATGTACCTTCACCTGGCGAATATCAAGAAGCTTTTAATAAAATTGTCCAGATAGTCGAAGAGCACAAATATCAAGAGGAAATTAAAAATATTGGAAAAAATCTTGTTGTTAGCCCAAGCCTACAGAAGCTAAGTCCGTTTGTCCATGAAACCTCACAGGCGGGGCCTACCTTTTCGTTGTTGCGGGTCGGGGGGCGACTAGCTAATGCTCCTATTTCGTACGATGCCAAGTTTCCAGTAGTGTTGACAAAGCGCTCTCAATTTGTTCAGAGCTACGTCCGATTGCACGAGTCGAATTTTCCTGTGGGTCCACGAGCACTGGTGAGTCTCTTGCGACAGCGCATTTGGATAGTAAACGCGCAGGAAGTCTGCAGTCAGATAGTGCGGTCATGCATACGCTGTTTTAAATGCAAGGTAAAGCACCTACTCCTACGAGCGGTGGGCAGCGCGAAGTTGACCGCAGAGGAGCTGCAGACCGTCCTCGTTTGAGTCGAGGCCGTCCTGAACTCGTGGCCCCTGGGCGCCGTCAGTCAGGACCCAACCGACGGCGAGGCGTTGACTCCCAGGCACCTATTAACAGGCGGGCCGCTCATCGCCCCACCAGCACCGCGGACCCCGGACCAGCAGGTTCTAACGTGCTTGCGGCGATGGCGGCTTGTCTCGTCAATCAAGCAAACGGGAGTACGTCTTGGGCCTACAGGCGCGGTCGAAGTGGCAGCGGGAGCAGGAGGACGCCAGAAAGGGCGATCTGGTCCTGGTCGCCGAGGACAACCAGCCTTCCAGCCGAGGACAACCAGCCTTGATGAGGCCTCCAACGGGGCCGGTGTAGAATTAATGTAAAAGATTAAGTTTGAATTGTATTGAAGTCTAGTATAAGTTAGTATAGGGCGGAGCGGGAGCGCAAGAAAAGCTTGCACTCTCCCGTGAATTCGCCCCGCTAGAGATAAGCTTAGCTTAAGTGATTTGTTGAATATAATCGAATTTATAAAGTGGAACCGAGTGCACGCAATTTTCGTTGTTTTTCGTAGTTGCATTAATTAAATTTTTACAGCCACCTTTGACTTTCGGTCTTTCGTAATGAGATAAAATAATCTTAGTGAACAGTGCCTTTGTCTCAAGATTTTTTCTTGTTTTTCGGGGCCTTTGAGACGGGGCTGACCCTGATGGGATTCCATCGGAAAATATGGCTTCATATTTTTTCACAAGTTCTTCTAGCGCCTTTGCCTTTGTGAAATAATCATTTTACGGGCTTAGCGCCAGCTCACGGAGCTTGGCGTCATTCCTTTTAAACTGGGACCATGAGTGAGAAAACGCATGGTGTGATCCTATAGCAAAGGATCATGTCGGAGTCATAAAATGTTCGTCCGTAGAGCGTTATGCGGCAACTACGTTAAACTTGAACTCGCGAGAGTAACGGTAGGTCCCGAAGTCGTAGTCAAAGAACGTTAATAGTCTGACTAAATTTACCTGGATTCTGCAATCGACTGCTCGGGTTGGCCAGACGCTTGCTGTGATCAGGCTGGAGTTGATGTGCTTGAATTCCTGGGTGGTTTTCCTCAAGTACCGGTGGAATGGTGGATCCGCTGATTCCTTTTCGGCTGGTCCTACTGGCGGTCCGTTTCACGGGAGCAACACTCGAAGTAGGTTAGGTAACGCGGGGTCTACTGGTGGTCCATCTCACGGGAGCAACACTTGAAGTAGACTGGTATGCCGCAGATTCTACTTGTGATCCGTTTACACTGGAGCCACGCGAAGTAGAAGTTGTAGAGCGTCCTACCTTGTGAATCGTTTTACACAGGATCACGTGATGTAAGTCAATTTTATGTGCCGTAGTCCTCCACAGCCGGTCTCTAGTCTGAATTGCTAAGAGGAAGTATTAGAGTCAATAGACGAAAACTTGAAAAAATTCTGGTCGTTGGAAGAAGTTCCATCTTCTAAAACGATGTTGTCGCCAGAACAAGAGCTATGTGAGGAACATTATCGGAAGACTACAAGAATACTGCCTTCAGGTCGATTTGAAGTTAAACTTCCATTTAAGTCGGATCCAAGCGTGTTTGGCAATTCATTCGAGATAGCCAATCGCCGATTTCTGTCGCTCGAGAGAAGATTATCTCGAGATCCGAACTTAAAGAAAATGTATTTGGAATTTATGGAAGAATACGAATCCCTAGGCCATATGTCTCCTGCAAGCAATGACGTTCTTGCTTCTCCACACTACGTCATACCGAACCAGTGTGTCTTGCGGCCGCAAAGTACAATGACCAAACTACGAGTCGTTTTCGATGCGACTGCAAGACATCCACACAGAAGTGTTTAAATGAGTTTTTGATGGTGGGTCCAACAATTCAGGAAGAGCTTTTCTCAACTCTTCTTAGATTTCGGCTAAACAAATTCGCTCTGGTAGCCGACATAAAAAAGATGTATCGTCAAGTGATGGTAAATGAAGCAGATCGACGATACCAGTTGATAGTGTGGAGAAAAGAGCCGTCTGAGTCCTTGAAATTGTGCAAGCTCAACACCGTTACTTATGGCACTGCACCAGCCCCATTCTTGGCCATAAGGTGTTTAAAGAGGTTGAGTGAATCCGCGAAAAATACATTCCCTCGAGCTGCTAAAGTTATTGGGTCTGACTTTTACGTCGACGACATGTTAACGGGTGCTGGTTGCGTGGAGGAGCTAAAGACAATTAAGTCTGAAGTAACTCAGGTTCTTCAAAACGCTGGGTTTGAATTGGGTAAGTGGTTTTCAAACTCGCCTGAAGTTACTGCATTTGATAGCACGGTTAAGCCAATAACACTTTCGTACTCAGAGCTAACAAAAACATTAGGAATCGTTTTTAATTTTGCGTGTGTACTCCACTGCGGACAAATTGTAAGTGCATAAATTTAAGTTCGCTTTTGTCATTCTATTTTTAGAAAGTTCCGTTAGAAAATCCAAGCAGACTATTTTGCATCATAAACTTTGGACAATTAGCTAAAAGTAAAACCGGTTTTCGCTAGAATAATTCAAAATCAATTTTTTTATTTTTGGCCTATGGCAGCGACGACTGTGCACTGCACAGTGCACTATTAACGATGCAAAAAAGATTTTTTTTTGTTTTTCTTGCACGTGCCGAACAAGAATATTTTTTATATGCAATTTTGTACACCTATATAGCATATTTTCGTCACTAAAATTGATATCAGATATTTTGGGTTTCGCATGCAGGTTCGTCACCGGTACTTAACCTCGTCAAGAGGTTTTATTAAATGATATCAGTTGTTTTTTTGTATATATTGATCTTCAATTGTTTAAAATAGAACGCATAACATATAGAATATATATACATATATGGAAGTAACCTCTGGACAGGCGATTCACACAGTTAGCAATACTTTAATTGTAAGGATAAACATCAAAACTATTTTTTTTTTAACTCTATAGATTTTGACATTCCAGAAGGTGGAATAATTAAAAACCTTTCCAAAGACGTAAAGAATTTTTCAATAGCTTCAGTGGCTCTGAAGTTATACGTATTTTTAATTTACAAAGGTTTTGGAATTTGGTTAGTTTAAAAATTTCAATTAAAAATTTGCCCAAAAATGTATTTAAAATCCAAAATTGTTTCGTAGTTGTAGGAAACCAAATTATTTTAACAAATTAACAGATGAGAGGCCTATCCTTATGAGAGTTCTACTATATAATAAATTATTAAAAAACAAGAAAGGAAAGCTAACTTCGGGCGGAGCCGAAGTTGATATACCCTTGCAGTTCAGTCGCAGTCCGCTAGGTGGCGCCACGCATCTTATATTATTAGATATATAGCGGATCGTATATAGTCGGCCGATCCTTATAAAATTTGGCATATCGAATTATTTTACCCCAAAAGTAATCTTTACCAAGTCCCATCTTTCTAACTTAAAAAACACCAAAGTTATGCCAATTCCGATCGTTCTATGACAGCTATAGGATATAGTCGGCCCATCCTTATGAAATTTTGTACATAAGATATTTTGGTCAAACATAACATGTGTTGAAAGTCCCAACCCTCTAGCTTAAAAAACACCAAAGTTATGGCATTTCCGATCAATCAGTTATATGGCAGCTATAGGATATAATGGACCGATCCCGGCCGTTCCGACTTATATACCTGCAAGGAAAAAAAGGATGTGTCCAAAGTTTCAACTCGATAGCTCCAAAACTGAGAGACTAGTTTGCGTAGAAACCGACAGACAGGCAGACAGACGGACAGACGGACATGCTCATATCGACTCAGGAGGTGATCCTGATCAAGAATATATATACTTTATAGGGTCGGAGATGTCTCCTTCACTGCGTTGCACACTTTTGACCAAAATTATAATACCCTCTGCAAGGGTATAAAAAACAAGAAATAAAAGCTAACTTCAAGCGGAGCCGAAGTTGATATACCCTTGCAGTTAAGCAGAAGCTTATGTTATTATTATATATATCGGATCCTATATAGTTGTCCGATCCTTATGAGAATTTCACCAACAACAAAATTTCTAATAAAAATATTGGAAACAGCCCCAAGCATTTTTAAAAATAGAAAGTTATATGGCAAGTATAGGATATAGTTGGCCGATTCTTATGAAACATAGGATTAGATTGCCCAAAACGGAAACCATAGATAGTCCCATCATTCTAGCTTCAAAAACAACAAAGTTAAGCCAATTATCCTAATAAATTATCCTAATCGGATACGATTTCCCAAAATGCAATCTGTACTAAGTCCCATCCTTCTAACTTATAAACAAAAACAAAGTTATGGCATATCCGATCAATCATATAATAAAAATGTATTATATCTAAAATAAATGCGCAAAGATAAAAAATTTAAAAAAAATGGAAATTTCGTTTTTCCAGTTTTTCTAGTTAAACCAATTGTTGAATTTAACAATTTATTTTGGGTGTGCGATATAAAATAATAAATATTAGAAAAGTATTGGCGGAGTTGGTTTGCCTGGTTTTTTTTTAGCTTTTAATCCATGGTTTGGCCCAAAACGGTGGTGGCTGCATTTATTTATATGCATTATTTGCTCAGTGGGGGTATATGCATATAAAGCGTTCTACTCATAAAATTTTGCATTCTTCTCATTAAGACATGAGACACTGAAACATAAAGCAGAATTACATCAAAATTTGCCATTAAGCAACAAAGTTTGAGATTAGCCGAGTGGAGAGCGTTGTGGTTTCTAACACGGGAGGGCCTGAGTTCTAATCCTAGTTGAGTCAATGTTTACGTTTTACTTTTTAAGCCCTTTTTTATTTGGATTTTATTTTTGAAATATTTGAAAATATCTTATGTACAAACTTTCATAAGGATGGGCCGACTACATCCTATAGCTGTCATAGAACGATCGGAATTGACATAACTTTGGTGTTTTTTAAGTTAGAAAGATGGGACTTGGTACAGATTCCATTTTGGGACAAAATAATCTTATTGGCCAAATTTCATAGGGATCGGCCAACTATATCCAATAGCCGCCATATAACTGAACGATCGGAAATGGCACAACTGCAAGGGTATATCAACTTCGGCTTCGCCCGAAGTTAGCTTTCTTTTCTTGTTTTTCTTTGGGACCTCATTTTTACAGCTTTTTCAAAAAGTTGTAGAAGAATAATTGCTCATATCATATGAGTCATATGACATTAACAAAAATCTCCAATTTTATTCAGTATTGCAAAGAAAAAAATATAGACAAACAGACCCACTGGCTTCATTTTGAAAAAACTGAAAAAATCGAATTTCTTGAAAAACTTCTGAAAGAAATGTCGGACCGGGTCGGTTAAAGTACCAATCTTCTGAGTCTTCTCATTAAGACATGAGACACTGAAACACAAAGTAGAATTACATCAAAAGTTGCCATCAAACAACAAAGTTCGAGGTTAGCCGACTGGAGAGCGTCGTGGTTCCTAACACGGAGGGCCTGAGTTCGAGTCCAACTTGAGTCAATGTTTATGTTTTACTTTTTATAAGCCCTTTTTTTATTTGGATTTTATTTTTAAATATATAAACTAAAATCTGAAAAGATATACTCCATTTTTTTTAGGGTATTGACCAAATATATGCAGACTCCAAAAAGCAAAGTTGCCATTCAAATACACACACATGTATAAGTAAATGCAAGCTTCACAGGAGGCTGTACACAATGGGTAGCTGCACTTACAGGACTATATCTTGAGTTAACGGATTTTGCCAGATATGAGCAATATATCAAAAGTTGCGTCATCTCAAAAGCTATCTCCACGTGCAATATAAAAAGGATCAGTCGACCAAATTTTGAAAAATAATTTTTTTTCTTAAAAAAAAAGTTTGTTTACTATATAGACGTTTGGTCTCAAAGAAAGTGAAATTGATATTTAAAAAACCATTTCAACGGTGTAAAGCTCTTTTTAATATCTTTCTTAATTATAAAGTTATGAATTTTTTCATTAACAAAGTTTTTTTTATTTTTTGACGTAAGCTTAAGGTATTTTAAAAAGTTGTAGAACAATAGTTGCTCATATGATAGTAACAAACATTTTCCAAATTTTTTCAGGATTTTAAGATAAAAATAGTGCAAACAGACAAACCGACGCAAACTGGCTTAATTTTGAAGAAGAAGAAAAAATCGAATTTTTCTAATTACTTCTGAATGAAATGTCGGATCGGGTCGATTGAGGTACCAATCGACGCTTATTTAGCTCTAGAATGCGAATATATAAAAATATTCTATCTGGGGACTAAAATGTGTCCACCAGCCCACCAGTGTCCACCAGTGATAAAAAATAATTTTTTACTTTTACCCTAATTTCTCCTAAACCAAATAACTTTTGGAATATGTTTCGACAAAAATTATCTAATTGAATGTTCACTGTGGTGCGTATTCGTGGTGGTCCGTATTGTTCCGTTTTAGCTCGTAGGCCTACTCAAGTACGGTTGCACACACAACCCACTGGGCAGTTTTTTTTTGGGTGCATTCCACACCTCTTAGCGTTTCCAGTAGGTTGCCACATACCATTTTTTATTTTTATTTTTGATTTATACTTCTTGCCACTCGCGAATATGCTCGCGGTGGCTCTCTTTATTTCTTTATGTACGGCAATATTTTAACACTCACGAATATGTCAGTGACAAACCGCCGCAGTGCGTAATTGCGTTTCTTTTTTAATAACACAACACAAACCCTTTTTATACCCTTGCAGAGGGAATTATAATAAAACATCTCCGACCCTATAAAGTATATAAGGTCGGAGTCGATAGAAGCATGTCCGTTTGTCTGTCTGTCTGTTTCTACGCAAACTAGTCTCTCAGTTTTCAAGTTATCGAGTTGAAACTTTGCACACACCCTTCTTTCTGTTGCAGGCAGTACCTAAGTCAGAACGGCCGGGATCGGTCGACAATATCCTATAACTGCCATATAACTGATTGATCGGAAATGCCATAACTTCGTTGTTTTTCAATGGATTCTAATTTGGGCAAACGTATACGATCTGCCAAAGGATCGGCCGTCTTTATCCTATAGCTGCCATATAGCTGATTGATCGGAAATGCCATACCTTCGTTCTTTTTCAAGTTAGAAGGATAGGAGTTTCAATGGATTCCTCTTTGTGCAAAATAATTCGATATGCCAAATTTCATAAGGATCGGCCGACTATATACAATCCGCTACATTCCAAACTATCACACGACTATCACATCCGCTACATTCCTATATAAGATGCGTGTCTCCACCTAGCGGACTGCGACTCAACTGCAAGGGTATATAAACCTCGGCTCCGCCCGAAACTAGCTTTCCTTTCTTGTTTTTATACCCCTGCAGAGGGTATTATAATTTTGGTCAAAAGTGTGCAACGCAGTGAAGGAGACATCTCCGACCCTATAAAGTATATATATTCTTGATCAGGATCACCTCCTGAGTCGATATGAGCATGTCCGTCTGTCCGTCTGTCTGTTTCTACGCAAACTAGTCTCTCAGTTTTAAAGCTATCGAGTTCAAACTTTGCACACATCCTTCTTTCCTTTGCAGGCAGTATATAAGTCGGAACGGCCGGGATCGGTCGACTATATCCTATAGCTGCCATATAACTGATTGATCGGAAATGCCATAACTTTGGTGTTTTTCAAGTTAGAGGGTTGGGACTTTCCACACATGTTATATTTGGCCCAAACCCCGACGTGATTTTATCCCGGTTGATTATTGTGATTAGCATTAAAAGTGCCAAGAAAACGCCCTTGTTGTTGGTGTTACAAGTTGCATTTTAATTGAAGAATGGAGTCTGGAGCTGAGACCATTGGAGCTGCTGCCGCAAACCGGGAAAGGATGCTGCGGAGAAGAGCAGAGGTGGCCTGCCAGGAGATGTAGGCGCTGCATCATAAGGTGAAGGCTGCGGCGCGGACTGAGGATTGTTCCATTGTTGCGCTGGAGTCAGTGGAGAAGCGTTTGCGTGAGCGGTTCATCGCGCTTCAAGAAGAGTTGGAGGAGCTTAATTTTAGCGAGATCGGGAGTGATCTGTATTAGAGATTCTCGCAGCTGGCGACTGATGTGGAAGTGGAAATTCATGTGGAGGCTGCCAAGCGCTCCATTAGAATCGCTGCCCACTCCACACTTCTCGACGGTGCCAGTGTATCGCCAATGCCATACAAGCCAGCCCCCTCCTTGCCACCGTTGCCGATACCAACATTCAGCGGCGGCTATGCCGAGTGGCCGGATTTCTGCGCTCTTTTTAAGACCACGATTGACAGCCATACTCACCTAACGAAAATGGAAAAGCTCCGGTGGCTCATTTCATGCCTGCGCGAGTCAGCCTTGGATACGCTGAGAGCTCTGGAAATTAATGACGCGAACTACGATGTGGCCCTTGACCTATTGCGCAATCGTTATAGTAATCGGCGTTTAATATTTCAGTCTCTTATTAATGAGATCCTGCAGCTTCGTGTGGTCGAGCCAGGGTCTGTTGCTACTTTGCGGGAGCTATCGGATCGGTTCAATGGGCATATGCGGGCTCTTCTGAGTTCCGGATCAGCTGCCGAGATCCAAGGATGCTTGCTTATCCAGATTATCCTGTTGAAGTTGGATCCTGCCACAAAGGCCAAGTGGGAAGACACTCTCGCCGGAAGCAACGACAGCCTTCCGTCTTGGGAGTCCATGGCACGATTCTTGGAGCAAAGGTGCCGGACTCTTGCATGAGTCGACTTTTCTTTGGCGGCTTATCCACCAGATAACCAAGTGGGCCGAGGGAGATCTTCGAATAACCGTTCTTCGTGCATGGTTATCAACGCCCGTCCTGCTCGATACTCCCTGTGTTGTATTTCAGTGCACGAGCTTCCTTATTGTTCAAAGTTTAGTGCTTTGACAATTGAGGAACGGTACGACGCAGTGCGGCGTCTGGCTCGCTGTTTTGTTTGTCTGTAGGATGGCCATCTCGCTCGCGGATGCTCAGCTTCCCGCTGCTCGACGTGCAATCACCGTCATCATATTTTGTTGTATCCTCGCGGGCAGATTTCACCCGCACGAGTCTCCCGTCCCATCGGTGCCGTTACTGTTGCGCACCCATCCCGCTCAATCTACCCTGTTAAGAACCAGGATCACAATGCTGAGCTAGTGCTCCTGCCAACAGCCAATGTACTCGTTCGTGGTCGATCTGGAGCCTTCTTGCCTTGCCGAGTTTTATTGGATTCCGGCTCACAAGTGCACCTCATCTCGTCGCGGCTGGCGAATGAACTTCAGCTTGGCCGTTCCAAATGCTCCACTACGGTGGCCGGTTTCGGCGGCGCTGGGTTTGATACGGATGGAACATCCCTTAATGTGTGCTTGAAGTCCCGCTTTAGCACGTATTCAGTGGAAATTGAGGCTGTTGTAGCTTCACATATAACGGACTATCAACCTAGCCAGGACATATATGCTTCGCGCTGGAAGATTCCTGGAAATTTGGATCTAGCTGGTGCTAACTTCCACAAAACGCAACGAGTGGACCTGTTGATTGGAGCCAGCTTATTCTTTGACCTATTGTCGGCTGGTCAAATCCAATTAGGTCACGGGCTCCCCATTGCTCAGAATACTCGATTTGGCTGGGTGATTTCTGGACGCGGTGAACTATCACGGGATGTGTCGTCGCTCTATGCTAGGAAAGACAACCCAAGGAATAACCACTGGAATGATGTGACTGCTTCCCCTTCCAACAGTGTTATTGAAGGCCTACCCTTCAATGGGGGGAGGATGTTGGGCCAAGCAGCCACAAAAAAGTGCATTTAAAATAATCTTAAAATGCTTAGCTGCAGCTGTTGTTGTCAGCATGTATTCTTCTCTGTTTTGTCTCCCAGTTTCGCCTGCGCTTTATTGGTATTTGTAGCGTATGCGCTTTGGGAAGCTTTGGTTGAGCTTCTGCGCCAGCTCTTGGGGTTGCGTTTGTTGTTATTTGGAGTTGATTGGAGCCGCATAGATAAGGGTTAAATTGAACCCAAAATAAATATATTGAAACACTGATTTGAAAAGCGTGTGTTTATTCGGCTACTATTAAAAACTATTAATAGCGCAACACAATTTAATTCAACAAGAAAAATAATTTAATAAAATTTATTTAACAAAAATTTAAATAAAATATTAAATATAAAAAAATTGCATTGTTTTCGTTTTTGTATTGATAAAATACATTTTTTATAATGGAAAGTACTAAACAAAAAGTTAATTTCACGACTCTTATTGGCTTTAAAAGAAGATTAAATGTCAAAGTGAAAAGCATTCGCCGGTTGGAGGAACGTTTGGAAGATGGATCACTTCCTCTAAACAAAACCAAGCTAGAGTGCAGGCTTCAGGTTTTAGATGAGGCAATTTCTAAAGCAAATGAGTTGCAAGACCAGATCGAGCAAATATAAGAATTGAATGATTTCGGAGCCGAGTTGGAAGAATTAGGAATAAGGCAAGGATTATGTCCATATGTAATGCCTTTAATTCAGCTGAAGACTCCCGTCCAGCTACTGCAATTTCTCGACCCCCAACTCGATCTCGACTTCCCAGTTTGGCATTGCCAAAATTCAGTGGAAATTATTCGGATTTCAAAAATTTCATTAGTCTTTTCGAGACATTAGTTGAGAAAGATGTAAACATTCCTGTTATTGAGAAATTTAATCATTTAATTCCTTGCCTCTCTGGTGAAGTCTTCTGAACTATCAAGGCATTCCAAGTCACCGAGAGTAATTACGACAAAGCTATCGCTAGTCTAAAAAGAGTTTATGATAACGAATGTCTCATCTTTGCGAGCCAAATACGTCAACTGTTCAGCCTTCCGAAAATTCCCTTCCCAGCCGTCTGCGTCGTCGTTGAGGGGTCTCATCGACACTGTGTCATCAATTTATGGATCACTATTATCCATAGGAGATGATACTAAAAATGCAAACTCAATGATTATCCATTTAGTTTTGAGTAGAGTGGATCCAGTGACCAAGCAAAGAGTCACTGGATGGGAAGAGTCACTGGATTATGAGGAATTGCCGCTGTGGTCCGATTTAGAAAAAATACTAAATCGTAGATACCAGCATCTGTCCGCTGAATAGACTGGCAACCCAAAACAAGAAAAAACTGGGTTCAGCAAGCAACTGAATAGAACTTCGTTGGCTTGTTCTTCTACCAACGCCAAAGCAGCTTGCAGTTATTGTAACGCTAACAACCATTTTTTGGCCCAGTGCAGTCCGTTCGCTCGCCTTGCTGTAATGCAAAGGTTTGAGTTTGTTAAGTCAGCTTCCCTATGTTTGAATTGTCTGCGAAAAGGTCACACGGTAGCGAAGTGCAAATCGACCAGGCGTCAAATCTGTGCAAGATCGCACCATAAACTTCTGCACCGATTTACAGTGACCGAAAATAACTGAATAACTCGCGATAGCCAAACGCCGATTTCTGTCGCTCGAGAGAAGATTATCTCGAAATCCGAACTTAAAGAAAATTTATTTGGAATTTATGGAAGAATACGAATCCCTAGGCCATATTTCCCCTGCCTCTTACGGCCTCAAAGTACAACGACGAAACTCCGAGTCGTTTTTGATGCGTCCTGCAAAACATCCATACAGAAGTGACATCCACACAAGTGAAATAAGTTGTTGATGGTGGGTCCAACAATTCAGGAAGAGCTTTACTCAACTCTTCTTAGATTTCGGCTAAACAAATTCGCTCTGGTAGCCGACATAAAAAAGATGTATCGTCATGTTATGGTAAATGAAGCAGATCGACAATACCAATTGATAGTGTGGAGAAATGAGCCGTCTGAGTCCTTGAAATTGTGCAAGCTCAACACCGTTACTTATGGCACTGCACCAGCCCCATTCCTGGCCATAAGGTGTTTGAAGAGGTTGAGTGAATCCGCGAAAAATACATTCCCTCGAGCTGCAAAAGTTATTGGGTCTGACTTTTACGTCGACGACATGTAAACGGGTGGTGGTTGCGTGGAGGAGCTAAAGACAATTAAGTCTGAAGTAACTCAGATTCTTCAAAACGCTGGGTTTGAATTGAGAAAGTGGTTTTCAAACTCGCCTGAAGTTACTGCATCCGAGAGCACGGTTAAGCCAATAACACTTTCGGACTCAGAGCTGACAAAAACATTAGTAATCGTTGGGTTCCTAAAGATGACGTGTTTAAATTCGAAATTGATATGTCAGTCATGGGTCAAAGGGCGACTCAGCGGAATATTCTTTCGGTGACATCAAAGCTTTTCGACCCTCTTGGCTTATTAAGCCCGATCCTTATTAAAGGAAAGATCCTGTTGCAGGTACTTTGGCTTAATAAGCTAGATTGGGATGAGTCGATTCCACTGCATTTGGAAACCACTTGCACTTAGAAGATATCTCAATACCGAGATTTGTGATGAGTGAGCCAATGTCACCAATGGAAATTCATGCCTTCTCTGACACATCGATGAGAGCCTATGGAGCCTGCGTCTATATTCGTTGCAAATCTGCAGAAGGTTTTAAAGACTCGTTGTTAACTGCAAAGTCCAAAGTAGCGCCGCTCAAGACAAATACGCTCCCCCATCTTGAGTTATGTGCCGCTCACCTTCTCGCAGACCTCTGCCCTAAAATCAAGCATCTTATAACAGTACCGATCGAACGCAGTATATATTGGTTAGATTCTGAAGTTTGTCTTCATTGGATACGTTCCCATCCATCGTCGTTGTCAACGTTCGTATCAAATAGAGTTGCTGAGATTCAAGAGTGGTCAGAGGATAGCATGTGGCGGCATGTACCAACTAAACAGAACCCGGCAGATATTGTGTCAAGAGGTGGAGACGTAAAGGAAACGATGGAATCAATCTGGTTCACAGGGGTGCAATGGTCTCTACCTCATATTTGTTGGAAGTGAGAGAAAAATTTTCCTCTCACTTAAAACTGCTGCGAGTGTTCGTTTGCATGGTCCGCTTTATAAAGAAGAATTGATCGTGGAATTGATCGCTAGTGAAACAAAATGTCGCTCATCATCCCAGAGAAGTTCCAGCACATCCTTCGTATCATGAATACGAACATCGATGGTAAGCGCAAGGTGGGCATTGCCATGACTGCCATCAAGGGAGTCGGTCGCCGTTACTCCAACATCGTCCTGAAGAAGGCCGATGTCGATCTGACCAAGCGTGCCGGTGAGTGCACCGAGGAGGAGGTTGACAAGGTTGTCACCATCATCTCGAACCCCCTGCAATACAAGGTTCCCAACTGGTTCCTTAACAGGCAAAAGGATATCGTCGATGGCAAATACTGCAGCTGACCTCCTCCAACTTGGACTCCAAGCTGCGTGACGATTTGGAGCGTTTGAAGAAGATCCGCTCCCACCGTGGCACACCAACACCACCGGTCGTCGCGGTCGCACCGTGGGTGTGTCCAAGAAGAAGTAAGCTGCTGCAACGTTCCCTCTGCGAGATTGCCGGATTCTACTTTTAACTTTTTCATAAAACAAAACAAAATACAAGAAAAAACGGAAACGGGAACGTTAAAAAAAAAAAAAAAAAAAAAAAAAAAATATGTGCCGCGGATTTCTGTGGCCCTATTGAAACGACGTTGAAAATTTGTGGTAGACCACCCTACAAGTCTTACATTGCCCTTTTTGTTTGTTTTGCGTCCAAGGCAGTACATTTAGAAGTAGTTTCCGATTTTTCAACTGATTCCTTTTTATTGGCTTTTTAAAGGTTCGTTGGGCGCCGAGGATGTCCGCAGATCGTACACTGCGACAACGCGACAAACTTCGTCGGAGCGAGCACCAAATCAAAAGCGAAGCGGACGAGCTGCGGCAATACGCATCAAGAAAAGGATGCGTATTTGCTCACAATGGCGGACTGTGGGAGGCAGGTGTGAAGTCTGCAAAGCACCTACTCCTACGAGCGGTGGGCAGCGCGAAGTTGACCGCAGAGGAGCTGCAGACCGTCCTCGTTGGAGTCGAGGCCGTCCTGAACTCGAGGCCCCTGGGTGCCCTCAGCCAGGATCCAAGCGACGGCGAGGCGTTCACTCCCGGGCACCTGTTGACAGGCGGGCCGCTTATCGCCCCACCAGCACCGCAGACCCCGGACCAGCAGGCGATGGCGGCTTGTCTCGTCAATCAAGTAAACGTTTTGGCAGCGCTGGTCCCGGGAGTTGCCCGGTGTTGTCTATAAGTAATGCCTCTAAAGCTTTTAGAGCCAAATCTTAAAGCGTTGTTCCTCTGTTGGTTTCATCTGTATAATACATAGGGGTTCCGATCTTGGTTATAGTGTTTTTAGTAATGTAATTATTGTGAACTCTTCCCGTCTAAATTTTTGCTACGAGCGCTCCTTGCTTCTAAGGCGCTACATTGCCACTTGTAGAATAATTAGACTAGATTAGTAGCATAAGTAAAATCGAGAAAAAATTGAAGTCTAGTTTAAGTTAGCATAGGGAGCGAAATAAAAGCTCAGTTGCGCTCTCTGGCGAATTCGCCCCGCTTCGCCGCAATTGATTTTCAACCGATTAGACGAATGAGCAGTGGACTATAGAGTTATTTGTCTTGCCAGTTTCGCTGTCTAATTGGTACTAAGAAAATATACATTTGTGGAACTTAACGATAGGTGTGTGTGTGCATACATGTTTTGGATTCTAAAGCTAGTAGGTATAGAAAATATACAGATGACAATATGGGATAACTTATAAACTATGTATCGATAGCTCCGTTCCTAAACATCCCGTGCCACCCTGAAACACGGTTTCTGAACTGAGTAGTTTCGCAATTTTCGTTATTGCCCGGGTTTCGAGCCGGATGATCCTGACTGCTCGAACCATATTGTCGTTTCCCTGGAAAGTGTCGATCACCTTCGCTAGGTGTCATGATGCTGGTGTTGTGTTGGACTCCTTGACGAGCACAACGCTGCCGATTGAAATGTTAGGGGTTGTCGTGGTCCACTCAGGACGCTGCTGATGATTCGCCTCTGCTGACAACGGCGAATGTTGGATTTGTCCACCCACTCTTAACAGGTTGTCCTTGTCGATGATTGGTGACAGCTTGACCAATTGAGATTGGTTCGCTAGAGCCTTGGTTGCGCGTAATAACTGGAACTCCTGTTGAAAACCAGCTTGAGCGTGTTGCAGCCATCGAATCCTTGCTGCCATGATCTCATCGAATGTTAAAGAATTCGATGTTTGTTTCGATGATGGGTGCTTCATGCGATGAATGAAGCGCAAAACGTAAGCAAGTGTGTGTATAAGCTTCAGCCAAGATGAGTTGCGATTGAGAAGCTTATCCAATGGGTTTTCCGTCGTGACAGTCATCTGCGCTGCTACATAGGCAGGTAGTTTGGCTTCGTCTTGTATGCGTTTGTCTAAAAGAAGTACTGTTGTGAGTAATGTTCAATTTCAAGAATTGTTCCTTGTCACTCAGCCATAAGGGACCCTTCCACCATAATTGGAAGTCAATGAGCTCGGATACTCCCAAGCCACGGGATGCGCAATCCGCTGGGTTCGATTTTGAGTCTACATGCCGCCTTGCATGCTTCGGAATGGTTTCGAGGATTTCTGAAGTGCGGTTCCCAACAAACGTCTTGAGTTGGGCTGGTGAATACGATAACCATGACAGGACTATCGTCGAATCACTCCATGCGTAGATCGTTACGTCGTTGTTCATTAGTCCAGCTTTTATGGATTGCAGAAGTTGACTCAGTAGAAGTGCGTCACAAAGTTCCAGGCGCAGCAAAGACTGCTGCTTCAAAGGTGCCACTCTTGTTTTGGCTGCAAGTATGGCGACCGAAATGGTTCCATCGTCGTTAACCACTCGGCTGTATACCACCGCTGAGTACGCCTTGGTGGATGCATCTGAAAATACGTGCAATTCGATTTTCTGTGTGTCGCTTTTAACTAAGCGTGGTATCTGGAGCTTGTGAAGGTTGTCCAGATCAGCTCGCCATTTGAGACAGTTGTCTGCTAGTTTGCTCGGTAGTTCGTCGTCCCAATTCAAATTCAACAGCCAGAGTTTTTGAAATAGTATTTTGAATTGAACTACGATTGGTGCTAATAAACCGAGAGGGTCGAATATACGTGAGACATCCGACAACACTTTCCCCTTGGTGCAGCGAAAGTCTTTCGATAGGTTTATATTACCAATAAATTGGATGCCTAATAATGAAATTTTAACACTGCAATTCCACTGGTAATTAAGAAAGTAGTTTTGACCACCGTTGCCATATATGTAATACTACTGCCATACTTACTATGGTGCTATGAGAGCTATAGGATACAGTCGTCCGATGTATCCAATTTTTTGACTATATATTTTAAATATTTTTTTAGATTTTTGGAAAAAATTTCACATTGGTATCTCAACGGAAAGTATTTATGGCCGCGGCTCCATACAAGCCCAACCACTGTGCACTCGGACTGCTACAAATGGTGCGCATGATGTTCCGTAGTTGGAAGTGCTTGATAGGATCTGACGGATCCTCTCTCCATACGATTCTCTGATAGTTTTTCGCTCACCCAGATTTGACGGAACATCTTGACTAAGTCCGCTGAAAAAGACGTATTTGTACATACGGAATCGCAAGCACACGTAGTCGTTACGTAATTGTTGATTCTGTGCCAAATGTCGTTCAACCTCTGCAGCGCTCCTTGAAGTGTATCTGCGATTTGGGTTTCGGATACTTTAAACGGAAGTTCCACGATGTGTTGCCAGAAAGTGTCTCTCCACCTCCTCGTCTTCAGGTTGGACTTCTGCTTTGGGTTGTATACTCTCCAGTTCCCAGAACATTCTGAGATGAGCATCGATGGCGATTATCGTTGTGAGTGCCGTAGCGCTGCATGCGCGCGATGAAAGCAGTGATGTAATTACCCATCCGAAAATTGATGATATAGCAATGAGCTTTCCTTTGTCGTCGTATATCTTTCTCCCAGTTATAAACCTCCAAACGTGATCGCTGCCCAAAAGAATGTCAATTGGGGCATTTGTGCTAAATTGTGAATCTGCCAGTTGCAGATTGTTGAAAACTCGAAGTGCAGACGCGTCGATGGCCTGCCTTTCCAGCCTGGACTACCAGCTCATCTTGTGATATACGGGATTGGATGCTTGTGTCCCCTTGTAGTGTCTGCTTTAGTTGATAAAATTCCCGTAACCAGTATGCGTGATGGCGTACGAGCCAAACCAAGTGTTTGTCTACAGCGTTCAGATATGTACGACTGTACGACAGTTCTGAACCGGTGTCCAATAGAAGTCGGCATGCAACCAAATCTCCATTTGCGTTGCGAACGTTGACCATGGCCGTCGGCAAGGTGCGCCTGTTCCATCCAGTTGATTGTTGTGTATTTGCAGTGCTGTGACTCGTAGTCACCGTTGAGTTGTGTGCGCTAGGATCCTCCTGATCCTCACCAGCTTGAGCGATTGTTCCAATAGCCTGTTGCGTGCGTTGCAGGTGCAACAGTGAGTGATGCTGTCATTTACATTGTCTGCACTTGAACGTAGATTTGCATTTCCTGACCAGGTTTTAGACAATTGTACCAAAGAGCGTTTTCCTTGGCAAACGAAAACCACTGTCCTGCTGACATATCCAATAATTGTTGGTATCCATACAGACGATGCTCTGTAGAATGACATGTGCTGCACTTCCTTGTCTTGTCACCGATTGAGGCTGTAGTCTTGCCTCCGATTGTCTCACGCTTGCTGAGCTCCAGCTTCTCGCAACGTGCATCCAAAAATTTGAAGAATTCCTTCAGAGTGGGTGAGTCTGACTCCACACTGCGCTCGATCCACCTGCGTCGAGTGTCTGCATCCAGTTTCTCCAACGTCAAGCGCCAACAGTCTCGTCCTGTTTCCTCGATGGCATCCAGACCACGCACTATTTCATTTGCGCCGTCTGACAAGAACCGTGTGGTTCTTGGCAGCTTCATAAACTGCTCCAATAGTGAATTCACGATGTGCCGTGGACGATTATATCTTTCATTTAGTTGCTCCCACGCAGTGTTGTAAGCTGAATCCGTATAGCCAAATGTCGTACCAGATTCGCAGCCTCGTCGATCAGAAGAGATTTCAGATGATGAAATTTGTGCGTATTTGTTAAATTCGCCTTGTTGTGAATTGTGCTCTCAAAAATATCTTTGAAAGCTGGCCACTATGAATAATTGCCACAGAACCGTTTAATTTGAATTTTAGGCAATTCGCTTTAATCTGAAGCTGAATTCGCCGCGTTGACGTCTCCTCCTTCAGGTCTCGACATGTTTGCAGTGGCTCGATTTGCCGCCAACTGCTCGAAGAGTTGTTGTTGTTGTTGTAGCAAACTTATTATTGCGTCGTTGTTTTGCAGCACGCCGCTGCCGTTTTCACTGTTCACAATTGATGGACTAGGTCTTGCACCTACCATCGCCGAAAGTAATGCATGTGCCCTTTGATATTTTTCCTAGTAGAATATGTTGTCATTCTCTGGGTCCACATAGTCATCTACATCGTCTAGCATAGCTATTTCATCACCAAATCTATTGAAGTCTTTCCATGTTGTGTTGAGATGTTTCAGCCGCGAAGACACCTCTGCCCGTGTGGCGTTCGAATGTAGCGCGTCCTCAGCCCAAGCCAAGCCCCGGGTGATATTGGCCTTAAGTCTGGCGCGCCCTTTTGTCAGTGCTTTTAATTGCTCCATGCCGAGAAACAATTACAAATGAGAACGAATGCACAGAAAACTACAAAACAAATCCGGTTGCGAAGGACGAAACAATGATCCTCAACCGTTTTAGAAATTTTAAAGATGACAATATGGGATAACTTATAAACTATGTATCGATAGTTCCGTTCCTAAACAGCAATAGATTAGCTAGGCTTAAGATATTTTGAGGAAAATATAGCGAATTATAACGTTGAGTCGAACGCTTGGTTTTTCTTTTCGTCGTTGTTAAAAATTATAGTAAACAGCCACTTTTAGTTTTTTCGAAAGTGTGAGGTAAACTAATCTTAGTAAACATTTTGGCACCCCCGGGTGGATTTGGTTTACTATAATTTATAAATAAAGCAACAAGTGACAGTGACACAAAAAATACATTGAAAACAAAAATAGCGTAGCGAAACAACATTTTTATCAATTGGAGTCATCGTCATCCCCATGTCCTGCATCTCCATCGACTGTCCTAGGGAAGTAGCCGCAGGATTAAAGGATCCAAGATCAGAACTGCAGGTATTTGTGCAAAAAATTGAAAGTCGAGAAAAGACAAAATATTATTCGTCTTGTTCTGGAATATTGCAACCTCCTTTCAATTCTTGGAGCATCCGTACTTTAAAAATAGTAGAGCTAAAGTGAATAATAAAAAAATATATAAATTAATATATAAATAATATATAAATAAGAAAACTGGGCATAGCAAGCAACTTAATAGAAGTTCGTTGGATTGCTCCTCTGCTAACGCCAAACCAGCTTGCAGTTATTGCAACGCTCAAGACCATTTTGTGGCCTAGTGCAGTCCCTTCGCTCGCCTTGCTGCAATGCAAAGGTTTGAGTTTGTAAAGTCATAATCACTCTGTCTAAATTGTTTGCAAAATGGTCACACCATTGCGAAAGGCAAATCAACTCGATGTCAAATCTGTGCAAGGTCGCACCATAAATTTCTGCACCGATTTACAGAGCGTTACCACCACCAACAGAAAATCTTCCTTCAGCGTTAGCGAATGATGGCCCTTCTACTTCACATGCTTTGCATGCGTCGGCTCTAGAAAGGGTATTGTTAGCGACGTCGATCGTAAGCGTTCGAACGAAAAGTGGCGAGCACATATTGGCCCGGGCATTACTTGACTCAGGGTCACAAATGAACTCCATCACTAAAGATCTTGCTCAACGCTTACAGATCCGTAGGGAGAAATCGTGCATCAACTTGCTTGGAATTGGTCAATCTAATTCACAAGTAAAGAATTATTTTTATATACCTCAGCGGATAGATATGTTAATTGTTTTTTCCGTTGGCCAAATAAAGCAAGGTACGAACCATCCCATACTGCAAAAAACGCTAATTGGATGGATAGTATCGGGAAAATGCATAGCAAATTCCTCAACTCCTCAACAACCGGTCTCTAGCCTGAATTGCGAGGAAGATAAATTAGAATCGATAGATCACAATTCGAAAAAAATTCTGATCATTGGAAGAAGTTCCATCTTCTAAAACGATTCTGTCGCCAGAACAGGAGTTGTGTGAGGAACATTATCAAACGACTACTAGAATACTGCCTTCAGGTCGATTCGAATTCAGACTTCCATTTAAGTCGGATCCAAGCGTTTTGGGCAACTCATTCGAGATAGCCAAACGCCGATTTCTGTCACTCGAGAAAAGATTATCTCGAGATCCGAACTTAAAGAAAATGTATGTGGTATTCATAAAAGAATATGAATCCCTAGGTCACATGTCCCCTGTAAGCAGTGAGGTTCTTGCTACTCCACACTAGTTAATACCCCACCGGTGTGTCCTACGGCCTCAAAGTACAACGACCAAACTACGAGTCGTTTTTGATACATGCTATAAGGCATCTACACAAAAATGTTTGAAAGATTTGATGATGGTGGGTCCAACAATTCAGGAAGAGCTGTACTCAACTCTTCTTAGATTTCGGCTAAACAAATTCGCTCTGGGAGCCGCCATAAAAAAGATGTATCGTCAAGTGATGGTAAATGAAGCAGATCGACGATACCAGTTGATAGTGTGGAGAAAAGACCCGTCTGAGTCCTTGAAATGGTGCAAGTTCAACACCGTTACTTATGGCACTGCACCAGCCCCATTCCTGGCCATAAGGTGTTTAAAGAGGTTGAGTGAAGCCGCGAAAAATACATTTCCTTGAGCTGCTAAAGTTATTGGGTCTGACTTTTACGTCGACGACATGTTAACGGGTGCTGGTTGCGTGGAGGAGCGAAAGACAATTAAGTCTGAAGTAACTCAGGTTCTTCAAAACGCTGGGTTTGAATTAGTAAGTGGGTAAGTGGGTTTCAAACTCGCCTGCAGTTATTGCATCCGTGAGCACCGTTAAGCCAACAATACTTTCGGACTCGGAGCTGACTAAGGCATTGGGAATCGCTTGGGTTCCCAAAGATGACATGTTTAAATTTGAAATTGATATGTCAGTCATGGGTCAAAGGGCGACTAAGCGGAACATTCTTTCGGTGACATCAAAGCTATTTGACCCCCTTGGCTCATTAAGCCCAATCCTTATTAAAGGAAAGATCCTGTTGCAGGAGCTTTGGCTTAATAAGCTAAATTGGGATGAGTCGATTTCACTGCATTTGGAATCAGCGTGGAATAAAATTCAGCTCGTCTTGTCACAGTTAGAAGATATCTCACCGCCATTGTACCGCCATTTGTGATGAGTAAGCTAATGTCACCAATTGAAATTCATGCCTTCTCTGACGCATCAATGAGAGCCTATGGAGCCTGCGTCTATATTCGTTGCGAATCTGCAGAAGGTTTTAAAGTCTCGTTGTTGACTGCAAAGTCCAAAGTAGCGCCGCTCACGACAAATACGCTCCCCCATCTTGAGTTATGTGCCGCTCACCTTCTCGCAGACCTCTGCCCTAAAATCAAGCCTCTTATAACAGTACCGATCGAACGCAGTATATATTGGTTAGATTCTGAAGTTTGTCTTCATTGGATACGTTTCCATCCATCATCGTTGTCAACGTTGCAACGTGTTGGTATCAAATAGAGTTGCTGAGATTCAAGAGTGGTCAGAGGATAGCATGTGGCGGCATGTACCAACTAAACAGAACCCGGAAGATATTGAGTCAAGAGGTGGAGATGTAAAGGAGACGCTGGAATCGATCTGGTTTACAGGTCCATCGTTTTTAACGGAGCCGGAAGATAAGTGGCCAACGAGTCCCCGGTTTTATCCGTCACCAGAGGTGTTGCAGATGGAAGTAAAAAAGAAAGTCGGATTAACAGCAATGGTCTCCACTTCATATTCATTGGAAGTGATAGAAGGATTTTCCTCTCACTTAAAACTGCTGAGAGTGTTTGTTTACATGTTCCGCTTTATAAAGAAAAGTAAAAAATTAGTAGTTCCGTCTGATAGTGTACCTTCACATGTCGAATATCAAGAAGCATTTAATAAAATTGTCCAGATAGTTCAAGAGCACGATATCAAAAGGAAATAAAAATTTTTCGAAAAAACCTTGTTGTTAGTCCAAGTCTAAAAGTCCAAGGCCAAAGAGATGCTTGGATGGCGAAGCTCCCCACTGAGGGACAACGTCCGGAGCCGAGCTGCGCCGGTGTAGGGGGAGATGCCAAGGCACCGACCCCCAAAACGGGGCCCACTATGGGACCACCGAACGGTGTGGGGGGCAAGATCCCAGGGTTCGAGCTCCTCTCGCACCGACAGTATCCCTAAGGAAAGCCCCGGTCCGGCGACTGCTGGCCCCTTGCATCGGAAGGGCTCCTATAAGGAAAGGAGGAGGCCTTTATTCTGATGAGGGCAGACCCATCGGCGAATCCAACCTCGATCAGGCTGAGATAATAAAGTGGGCCTGACTTTCAGCCAGCAAAGCGGGAGTGAGATTGCACCCGAAGAAGCCGACAGGAGTAGGCGACTCTGCCAAGGATAGCGCACAAAGTGCGAAGACGCAGATGTCGACTGACGGTGGAGCGCCCCTAGCGAAGAAGAATAAGGTGCAGACGCAACAGAGCAACAGATCCTTCGCCGAGGTTACTAAGGGTAGGACCATCATTGGGGTTGTTGACAACGGCTCCAAAGATGGCCTGATCCCCAAGGAGCTTTGGCGGAGGGTGGTGAATGAGCTGCATGGGCACTATTAAGTACGGGTTCGAGCACGTTGCGGTGAGGATCTACAAGTCGGATGCGAAGAGTAAGCCTGGAGGCATCGACTTGGAGATAGACGCACAAGAGCCAGACTTGGGGGAACCGACCGAAGACGTCCGCCCAGAAGGAATGTCAGATGTGGAGGAGGATATTCTGGAAGGGTACATCTCAGAGGAGAGTGACTTGGCAAGGGCTCTTGGAGGCGTCGGTATGGAGGAGGACTCACTCTGCTAGGCTCCGACACCTAGGCTGAGGTTACTGTGGTGGAAAATCTAAAGGATGTCCCTGATATTCCTGCAGATAAATCTCCAACACAGTAAGGAGGCATCCGCCGCCCTCCTGCTCCATTTCGCAGAGAGTGGAGGTGACGTGGCCCTCATCCAAGAACCCTGGATCCATGGAGACAGGATAGAAGGCCCACGCGGCCATCTAAGAATATGCTCGGCGTATATGGGTCATGACCACATAGGACCTCCAGCTCCACCCCGACTAATGAGGGGCTCAACGCCATGGTAGATAAGCTTACGGCGACGAGGGCAAAGAATAGGTAGCAGCAGAACAAAAAAGCCTCCATGGTGAACCTCGACGTAAGCCCCCTTCAAGAAAAATGCAGGTAGGGCCTTTAACCACGCATACCTTACCAACATAGACGAGACGTGGGAGGCCTATAAAGCTGAACTCAGGCGGTATAACAAGGAATTGCGAAAGGCAAGGAGGGTTGTCTGGTCCAATTTCTGCACCAATATCCAGGAGACATCAGAGGCCGCCCGCCTAAGAAAGATTCTCTCTACTACAGCCCCCATCGCAGGTTATATTAAGAACACGGATGGGGGGTGGACAACCTCAAGCCAAGAATCCCTAAAGACCCTTATCAACTCACACTTCCCGGGTTGCTCATCGGAAGGAACAACCCAGTTGATGCGTAGCCAGGGCAACCAGGGCTCACTCAACTACCTACTTAGTGACAGAAATCTTAAATGGGCAATAGATAGTTTTAAACCCTTCAAATCTCCGGGCCCAGACGGTATTATACCGGCTCATTTATCCAGGGCCGGTATTAATCTAAGGAAACGGATCAAGAAAATCTTCAGTACAGTCTTCACTACTGGTATGGTACCAAAGGCGCACAGCCACGCCTTTGGTACCGAAGGTTGTATTTATACCTAAGGCGGGCAAACCATCTCATGCTCTCAGCATGCTTACAAAAGAGCCGATCAACAGAAACAGCCCTGCAGGATATCACTATGATCGCCGAGCGAGCGATCAACCTTAAGGAATACGCACTTGTTGCTTTTCTAGACATAGAAGGGGCCTTCAACAACATCTTGCCTTGTTCAATAATTGATGCACTGACGGGACTTGGAATAGACGACCGATCAGTTCACCTAATACGGCAGATCCTGGTTAACAGTAGTGTCGAGGCTACTTTTAGAGGTTCGACTATTCGAAGACACGTCAAGAGGGGCACCCCGCAAGGAGGTGTACTCTCGCCACTACTTTGGAACGATGTTGCTATTGCCTTCGTAGGGAAATTCCCACAAACGTTATGCGACCTTGTAACGAACTGTTTTGCTATGTTTTGCTCGCAACAAACGCCGCGGCTAGCTCACAGAGGTTGAGGGTACGTTCCACCGAATTTATTGATTGGACGTGATTGCCCGAGCCCAGAAATAACACGGTATTGCTTCTTTTCAAATAAATCCCCTTTATTGTAATTAATTTACAAAGCAATAAAGAGAATCTCACCGGCTGTCTGGCTCAGCCGACCGACCGCTCGACCTCCCGTCGATCCCCGATCCCCGCTCCGGGTTGGTGCCAATACGCACGCCCTCCCAAAGCTTGCGCCCGGCAGGTCGTGCGGTCTTGGTGCCTGGCGCCGAAACGGCTCTCGGTTCCCTTCGTTTGGACTCACGGACTCTGTTTGCTGGGCCTGTGTTGCTGCTTGTCGTCTTCCGCTGCCGCTGCCTGTCCGTCGCTGCTGCTCCCTCGTCGTCGCTGCTCTACGGTTGCCGCTGCTCCCTCGTCGTCGCTGCTCTCCTCTTGCCGCTGCTCCCTCGTCGTCGCCTCTGCCGTTGCTGTGTCTCCGCTTGGGGTGCCGTGGACTCAGAACCTTTGGCTTGCCTGGATTTGCCCTTTCGCCGTGGCCGGCACCTAACCCGTGTTAACAGACCGAGTGGCTCACCTCCCAGGCATACGCCGGGCAGGATATGCTCCTCGCTGCTTAGCGGCCGGATCAGGGCACGAAGGGCCTTCCTACCCTACAGGACACGCCCCCGGTCGCATTCGCCACTCGCCTCCAAACACCTGCGTGCCTGCGTGCAGGATCTATGGTAGGCCAGAGGTTTGGGCGTCGCGTCTCCTTTGACTCCAGGTGGATCGCTGTGCATACGCTCCAGCGCCTGGATCAGGATTCTCTTGACTTCCCGGGGTGTCCCTGCCTGGTTTCACTAGTGGGCTTGAGTTCCCGGGTTGGCTATCCCTCGCGTTACAGGATCACACCTGGATCGAACGGTCAGGAGCAGACAAGGCGTACGCCAGGCTGATCCGTCGTTGCCGCCACTACACCAGGATACCTGTCGTGTCCGGGAATAACTCCACCCGACTCTTTTACCCTTGGGCCTCAGCTTTGCCGCGGATCCTTGATCCTTTTCCCCTGACTCCTTGCTCGATTCGATGCGCGTACCGCCGCCGGACTTACCCACAGGGGGTCCTTAAGCTATTTTCGTATATCCTTGCTCACTCGCTTTAATAGCCCGCACTGAAGACTGTCGGACTTACCCACGGGGGGTCCTTCAGCCTGTACTCCTAACTCTTCAAGGAAGCTTTCCAACTTGAATGGCAGACTTACCCACGGGGGGTCTTTCACTCACTCTCCCAGCTTCCCTAGAAGACTCGGCCCCGATTCGCTCCAGGGGCCCTCCTTATATAGTGCCAGAGGCGCCCGTTAATCCTTGCGAATCTACTTCCTGCCGTTAATCCTCCGCTCCTTCACTTTCTCCGTTAGCTTTCTCCAAGCCCGCCGTCTTTCTATCGGCGGGCTTTCTTTATTGTTCCCCCCCCGATTGCCCCGTTCGGGCCTCCGATCCGCATTATTTTGTGCCGGTCATCGGACTTCGTCCCGATACCCCGCGATCCCCCCCTGGACATTCAAATGCATTTCTGTGTTTTTGTGCATTTTGTAAACACAGCTGCGCGGTCGCCGGCCGCTTCTTTCCCCGCCGTCCCCGCTGTTTCCTATGACCTTCGAGCGCGGCCGCGGAGGCCCGGCCGGGACCGTTACGTTCCACGGTGACTCCTCTTTCGCCCTCTTCCGTGCGCGACGCCGTGCTGGTTCCTCTTGCCCCCCCGCTGCTGCCCCCGCATGCCGTCTGTGCTCGACGCATTTTTCCCTTGATACCTTTCTCTTCCTCCGTATTTGTAACACAGCAGCGCTGTCCCATCCGACGCTGCAGTGCTGACTTGCATGTTCCCCCCCCCCCCCGCTGTTGCCCCTCTTGCCACCTGTCTTGGTGGGTGGGAGATCTAATCTCCTCACAACCTAATGACGGGAAGATCGAAGTTCTGTCTGTCTGACGCAAAGGAACGGGCTTGGAGTCAATCCGTCCAAGACAGAGCTCGTGCTGTTTACCAGAAAGTACAAAATACCAAATCTAAGGCTTCCGAAGCTCCTAGGGGAAACACTAGTTCTTAGTGGTAGTGCAAAGTACATAGGCATCACATTAGACAGGAAACTGGACTGGAAGCTGAACACCACAGATAGGACTAAGAAAGCGGTAATAGCACTCTATACCTGCCGCAAGGCGGTAGGCCTGAAATGGGGAATGTCCCCCAAGATGGTCAGATGGTTATACACAGCTATCATCAGACCAGCGATCATGGACAACTCCACATGCAGGGAAAAGTTCAGGAAGTCGCAGCGCATGGCGGAAGTCTGCATAACAGGCAGTCTACGCACTACGCCTAGTGATGCCCTTGACACTATCCTCGACCTACTACCAGTGGAACTGATGGGGGTAAAGACTCTGCGGCCACTCTGGCCGCAATAAGACTACGAGAGGCAAATATATGGAGTAAGAATAGTTTCGGTCATACCAGACTGGACCTACATCATTTCATGCGTGAGGGGGGTACGGATTACTGTGTGCCCGTCGACCAACCCACCTATAACTTCAAAATCTTAATCCCCTCTAGGGAGGAATGGGATGCCCGGATACCGGGACCGGAGGGCTCCATTCATATCTACACAGATGGATCAAAACTTAACGGCCAGGTGGGAGGCGGTTACTTTTGTGAGCATCTGAGCATAAAGGAGTCCTTCAGACTCCCCGACCACTGTAGTGTTTTCCAGGCTGAGGTAGTAGCCATTAAGGAAGCACTGGAATCCCCAGCTCTAAGGGGCAATCGGGGTACAATATGTATCTTCTCAGATAGTCAGGCAGCGCTCAAGGCACTAGACGGATTCTCATCCAACTCCAGGACAGTCAATGACTGTCGCAGATCTCTCAACGAGATGGCTGAACAGCATGACATCTACCTCATTTGGGTTCCCGGTCACAGGGGACTCTACCTTATCAACTCTGAGTTACAGGTGCATTTACGGACCGCCAGAGTTCCGTGGTTGTGTATGTGTTCTGCGGTTTTTTTTTGTGTTTTCTTTTTTCTTTTATTGTTGCCTTATTGGTGATTGTACATTCTCCTTTTCCTTCTGTCTTACGCCTGCGGTGCCGATTCCTCCACCTGAGCTTTTAGCTCACTTACGTGGGCTCTCTTTTCTTTCTTTGTGCTCCCGTGACGTAGCACGGCGATCACCGGCGAAATAAAATTCGTCACTCTGTATGGCCCGTCAAATCTCGGCGCTAGTTTCGCCGCGAAACCTTCAGCCGCTTTGGACAAATGGTGTTCTTTTGCCCACACCGTGTTGCCGATCTTCGGGCTCCACTCCCGCCTCCTGCGCCGCGCGCTCCATGTTTCTCCGCACCTGTTCGAACACTTCCTGCAATTTTTCTGCATTTTCTGAGGGAGTGGCTTGTCCTTGTCCTGTCTCCAATGCCCCTTGGTCGAATATTGCTTTCGGCATTCTTGGCTCTCTGCCTTGGGTGATGAAGCATGGAGAGTACCCCGTGGAGTCCGACATGCTCGAGTTCACCGCCAGCATCAAATCTGGCTAGTGCTCGTCCCACGTCCTTTGGTCCTTTCCTGCAATCTGGGAGAGCATCGTCTTCACCGTCCTGTTTGCCCTTTCCGTCGGGTTTTCCTGCGGCGTATATGGTGCGGTGAACTGATGACGAACTCCGAGCTCCTCGAGGAATTTCTTGAAGCTCCTACTGGTGAACTGGACACCATTGTCAGTCACCATCACTTTTGGCACACCATATCTAGCGATGATCCTTTCGCGGATTGCCTTTTGCAGCGTCTCCGTTGTGGCTTTTCGCATTGGGACCATTTCTGTCCATTTGGAAAATCGATCGATCATGACTGGCTCGGTTTATACCGCATGCATGTCTCGCATTTCCTGACATAGTTCCTCACGTCCCTTTGCATCCCTGGCCAGAAGTGTCTTGCTGCTACTTTCGCAATCGTTTTCCTTCCGCCTAGATGTCCCGCTGTTGGTGCGTCGTGGTTCTCCTTCAGCACCTGTTGCCTCATGTGCATCGGCACACATAGTTTCCACGATGCCACTCCCTCGCTCCCGGCTCTGTGTGGAACATGTCGGTAAATCAGGCCTGCCTCCTTAATGTATTCCGGATAATTCTGTGGGTTTTCCTTTATCTTCTTCTTCAGTGAGCCTATCCAAATGCATTCTGTGTCTTCGATTGCTGTGGCACTCCTCAGTTTCTCCACTATCGGCTGGCGGGAAAGTGCATCCGCGACTACGTTTAGCTTGCCTTTTCTGTAGCTAATAACGTAATCGTACTGTTGCTACTCAAAGACCCATCTCGCGATCCTTCCAAGTGGGCTTTCTATATTGTTCAATCATTTCAGCGGCATGTGATCCGTGATCACGTCGAACTGGTACCCCTCCAAGTATGGTCTCATCTGCCGAATGGCCCATATTATTGCAAGGCATTCTTTCTGCGTTGCCGAGTAATTCTTCTCCGCGCCTATTAGCGTTCGGCTGGCGTAAGCGACCACTGCTGCAGATGAACTAGCTAGGGCAGGGACTACCAACCCTCTCCTACCGGAGAAAGAACTTGTATGCATACCCTTGGCTACTTGCAGGCTAAAGTGCAGAGAGTTTTTCGACCTGGCAGCCAATAGGAAATGGAGTAATCTCCAGACCTGTAGAACATCACGTCTGATCTGGCCGACACGCTCTCAGAAAAGATCGGCGAGACTTATTGAATCGGTAACGCACCTCTTATGCTACTGCCCGGCATTCCGACGCAGCAGACTGAAACACTTCGGATCCGAAGAACTCTCGGACCTTAACGATCTCTGAGAGATTTCTCCACGCGGATTGGTTGCCTTCATTAAAAAAGCAGGCTGGGACCATGGACCGCCACAGATAGTATAGGCATATATATGCACCCTGGTAGACAGGAAGGGGGGGGGTAGCATCCCGGTGAAACCCTTGCTCCAGCGGCAGCACAAGGAGCCCTAGCGGCTCAAGTGGAAGCGAGGGGGTCTTCTATGTCCCCCTTGCATCACCGCCCTAACCTAACCTAATCTACTATATATATTATATATATAGTAACATATCAACAAAATTTCTTTAAGTGTATATCAGTAAATTTTGTAAACCAATTTTGTAAACCGAAGCTGAAGCCTTTTGTATTGAAATTCGTAATCCAGCTGCAAATTGCATCATTCCAATTTTTGTAAAAACATAAACATTTAATTTTTCAATTCGGCTGAAAACAGTCTCATTTAAGATTTCCAATTTCTAAGAGCCACTTCAGATTGAAAACCAAAACAATATTTTGGTAAACAGAATCCCGACTCAAATCTTTCTCACTCCTTTTAAGTGAAATAAAACTAAACAGCTCAAACCATTCTTAAATGGGCATCCACTTCACAGGAAATTTCACATTTTCTTGTCACCTCGATTAATTGAGACCCAAAGTCTTCCACGTCAACTGACACCTCAAGTAATAGGTTCCGACTCAATCGATTTCCTTCAGAAAACAAAGCCTCTCTGAGAGAAAAGCTTCTTTCGAGCTTTGATCTGCAAAAAGCTTCAGCAAGGGTAGCTATAAAAGGGACTTAGAGCCCCAAAGTTAAGTTAGTTCTGAAACTCCAAAAATTCTAAGCAGTTTTAAAAATCACACTGTATCAAAAACGGAACTCAAATAAAAATATATTTTTTTTCAAACTATTTTTGAAGAAGATATTTAATTGGCGCAGTCGGTAGGATGTGTAAAAGTGACCAGTGATCAATCGAGATCATAGAACATCGTTGAAGTATTTTGTGCTAATGCAACTGCAGCCTTAATACTAACCGCGAGTGTTAATCGCTATTCACATCCGCAAAAGAACTTACGTGTTAGTTTCAATTTGTAGCCCACTTTTCGAAGTGTGACTGCTACCGAAAATATACAAAACACAAAAACTTAAAATAAATTAGTAGCCCGCTTTCATAGTGTGACCGCTACCGAAACAAATAAGAAATACGAACATTACAATGGCCGAACCAGTAGCACAAGTCCAGTTACTCTCCGAGCTACACCTTAATCAGGCTTTAAGCCAGATTAGGCAAGTTCCCAATTTTAATGGAAGCACCAGGGAATTAAGTGCATTCATCAGACGGATCGAATACATTTTAAATTTGTATCCATCAACTGATCCGCGTCAAACAGCTGTATTCTTCAGTGCAATCGAGATGCAATTATCAGGAGATGCCCAGCGAGTGTCACAGATATCAGCAGCAACCAATTGGCCCGATCTAAGGATTGCTCTCATCGATGAGTATAAAACCCAAACCCCATGCGAGGAATTACTAAGACGACTCTACAATACCCCTTTCAATGGAAGCATTCGTAAGTTCGTCGAGGATCTAGAATATAAAATATTTGTCATAACAAACAAATTGTCGTTAGAAAATAACAATTTAAATACAATGATTTATAATAATGCCATGAATAATACTGTAAAAGATGTAATAATGAGAAAACTTCCTGACAGGTTATTCATGACATTAGCAAGGCACGATATAACTACAGTCAGTAAACTTAAACAAGTAGCACAACAAGAAGGTTGTTATGATTCTGGTTCTGATAAAGTTAAATCACAACATAATTCAAAACAAAACGGACAAGATAGGAGAAATTATCAAAGAAATAATAATTTCCAAAGAAATAATTCCTTTTATAATAATAATAATCAACAAAATTATAATCAGCAAAGTAACTATAGACAACCAAATAATTTCAATCAACAACAATTTCAACAGGAATTGCAGCAAAATTTAAATCATGGTAGAGCTCAGAATCCTATGAATTATCAACAGCCAACATCTTCTTTACAAGGTTATAATTCTAACAAACCAGTGAAAAGACAGCGTGAATATTCAAGCGATCAATCTAGAATGGAAATCGAAAATTTTCATCAAATAGCCTCGGATCCAATAGAAGAAATAGAAATCCTTACATCAGAATAACTATTAACAATCGCGCATTTAAATGTGTAATAGATACAGGAAGTTCAATAAACCTAATAAAAGAAAATTATTTTAATTTCCCACAAACATTAAAAACGTTAGAAGTGCACACAATTAATGGTGTAATTAAATTAAATAAGTCCGTAAATTTTAAATCAAGTAAACTTTGTCCGATCGATCAACCATTTTGGGTTAACAATTTTTCGCAAAAATATGACATATTGATAGGAAGAGAGTATTTAGAAGCATGTGAAGCAATTATTAATTATAAACAGGAAACAGTCACTTTGAGCGGATTTGTTTTTTCCATGATATATAACCACGAAGATTTCCAGAATTCCGAAATTGAAACATTGGAAGATTATCTCAGTCCACCTTCATCTGAGGATATATCTTTTAATTTTGCAATTAATAATGACTTAGAAGAAAATAATAAATTTCGAATAAATCATCTTAACAAGGAGGAAGAACTAAATTAAATAACATTTTATTTGAATTTAGGGATATCCAGTACAGGGAAGGTGAAAATTTGACCTTTACCAGTGCTATAAAACATTCAATCCAAACCAAACATGAAGATCCTATTTACAAAAAACCTTATAAATACCCCCAAGCTTATGATCAAGAAGTAGAAGTCCAAATTAAAGAAATGATGAATCAGGGAATAATACGTAAATCGAAATCCCCTTATGGTTCTCCAATATGGATAGTCCCAAAGAAAGAAGATGCATCAGGTAAAAAGAAATTTCGAATAGTAATAGACTATCGAAGTCTAAATGAAATAACTATTGATGATAAGTATCCGATACCAGTTATGGATGAAATACTTGACAAACTTGGAAAGTGTCAATATTTTACAACAATTGACCTTGCCAAGGGTTTCCATCAAATCCAAATGGATGAAAATTCTATTTCAAAAACAGCTTTTTCTACTAAAAATGGACATTACGAATACACACGAATGCCATTTGGTCTGAAAAATGCGCCTGCAACTTTCCAACGTTGCTTGAACAATTTATTAGAAGATTTAATATACCAGCATTGCCTTGTTTACATGGATGACATAATTATATTTTCTACTTCATTAGAAGAACACATATTGTCCATAAAAAAGGTGTTTTCAAAACTTCGAGAAGCTAATCTTAAACTTCAACTTGACAAATGTGAGTTTATGAAAAAGGAAACTGAATTCCTTGGACATATAATAACAACAGAAGGAATAAAGCCAAACCCCCAAAAAATTGAGGCAATACAAAAATTTCCAATACCAAAAACCCAAAAAGAAATAAAATCATTTTTAGGTCTCTGTGGATTTTATAGAAAATTCATACCTGATTTTGCTAAAATTGCAAAACCTATGACTGTAAACTTAAAGAAAGGTTCCACTATAAATTCAACCAATAAAGAATATTTAGAAGCATTTGAGAAATTAAAACTTCTTATTACATCAGACCCAATTTTAATTTACCCTAACTTTGAAAAATTATTTTCCTTAACAACAGATGCTAGCAATGTCGCCATAGGCGCAGTATTATCGCAAAATCATAAACCTATTTGTTATGCAAGTAGAACTCTTAATGAACATGAAATTAATTATTCAGCAATAGAAAAAGAGCTTCTGGCTATAGTCTGGGCCACTAAATATTTTAGGTCTTATCTCTTTGGTAGAAAATTCGAAATCCTTAGCGATCATAGACCATTAGTTTGGCTTCATAATATAAAAGAACCAAACATGAAACTACAAAGATGGAGAATAAAATTAAACGAGTTTGACTTCACTATTAAATATTTGCCGGGAAAGGAAAACCAGGTAGCTGATGCTCTGTCAAGAGTGAAGCTAGAAGAAAATTTTTTAGGGGAAACACCGGATAATACCGAGTCATTACCCACAATAGCAACAGTTCATAGTGCACATGAAGACAATCAGAATTATATAGAAATAACGGAAAGACCTTTAAACTATTACAATAGACAAATTGAATTTCATAGAGGAAACTCAAATGAAGTCAAATTGAGCCAATACTTTCATAAAACCAACCTTAAAATAATTTATAAAGAAATGACCCATGAATATGCAAAAGAATTAATTAAAGAATATTTGTGCTCTAAAAAAAGTGTTATTTATTTTCCTTGTGAAATGGACTTCATAATATTTCAAAATGCTTATATAGAAATCATCAGCCCAAACAACTTAACCAAAGTTATGAAAACTAGTACAATATTAACAGATGTCCAAACATTCGCCGAATTCAAGGAAATTGTCCTTAAAGCTCACGTAGAATTATTACATCCAGGAATAGAAAAACAAACAAGCCTTTTTAAAGAAAAATATTATTTTCCCGATTATCAGAGATTAATTCAGAATATTATAAATGAGTGTGAAATTTGTAACCTTGCTAAAACAGAACACAGAGATACAAAACTTACATTTGAATTAACCCCAGAAACCTTTAACTTATCTTGCATTGATATTTATTCCAAATATGCTGCTTTAATAAATGTCAACAGTAGGGATTGGTTAGAAGCAAAAAGGGCATTACTCATGATATTTAATGTAATGGGTAAACCAAAAGAAATTAAAGCCGACAAAGACTCTGCATTTATGTGCTCAGCATTGCAACTTTGGCTGCAATCAGAAGATGTAAGAATAACTATAACCACAAGTAAAAATGGCGTTTCTGACATAGAGAGATTTCATAAAACTATTAATGAAAAATTAAGAATTATAAATTGTGAACGGAATCCTGAAAATATAATTACTAAATTTGAAACAATCGTTTATATTTATAATCATAAAACAAAACATAGCTCTACAGGTAGAACACCAGCAGACATTTTTATTTTCGCCGGAACTCCAAGTTATAATATTCAAGTGAATAAAATAAAGAAAATAAACAAGCTTAATAAAAATCGTCATACATTCGATATTGATACTAGGTATAGACAAGCTCCACTTATAAAATCTAAAACAACAAATCCTTTTAGGAAGACAGGCCAAATTACACAAACTGACGAAAAACATTATGTAGAAAAAAATAGAGGTAGAGAAATCACACACTATAAATCGAAATTTAAAAAGAAAAAGAAAATTAATACCAGCAAATATAATAATTCCAGATTTCCACCGGAAGACAACCCAGCTTAATAAAATTATCTTTTATATAATAACTTTATTATGTCTTATATATCACGCCATGTGTCAGAACATAGATATCAATCCAATTCAAGCAAAAAATGGATACTTAATTTTCCAAACAGGTAACATAGATCTGCCCACTAATTATGAATATCATTGTCTCACAGTCAATTTAACTAAAACTGAACAAACTTATAAAAATCTAATGGAACAAACACGAGAATTTGAACATTTGGATCAAATTCAATATCTAAAAGAAAAATTAAATAGAGAAATGAATGGAATAAAAATTGCTCAACGAAACAAAAGAGGACTTGCAAATTTTGTAGGTACCTTTTATAAATATTTATTTGGCACATTGGATCAACAAGATAGGGAAGAATTAGAATCAAAAATTGATAACTTGTCCGAAAATAGTATACAGATCAACGAATTAAATAAAGTTATTGATGCAATTAATAAAGGAATAGAAACAGTAAATCGTTTAAATGAAAACCAAAATGAAAACCAAAGGTTAGCAATCCTTATTTTCAATTTACAAGAATTTACAGAATACATAGAAGACATTGAATTAGGAATGCAATTTACAAGATTAGGCATATTCAACCCAAAGCTCCTAAAACATGACCCGCTTAAACATATTAATTCAGAAAAATTGTTAAATATTAAAACATCTACTTGGTTACAAGTTAATACTAACGAAATATTGATAATTTCTCATATTCCTCGTACTATTATTAAAACCCCCATTTACAAAATTTTACCGTATCCGGATCAGAATCAGAATATAATAACCGAAACATTGCATGATAAATATTACATAAAAAATCAGCAAGTCTTTAAAGTAAAAACAAAAGAAATAGTAAATAATAAATGTATAATAGGTCTCTTAAGACAAACAAATACAGAATGTAGATATACAAATATGTACAAGAACTTCGAATTAAATTATATTGAACCCAACATTATAATAACATGGAATTTACCAAAAACTTTGTTAAATCAGAATTGTATAAATAAAGATCTAATAGCAGAAGGAAACAATATAATAAAAGTATTCAACTGTTCTATACAAATAGAGGATGTAATAATAACAAATACTATGCTTGATTACACCCGAACTATTTATGTAAACAACAACATAACTAAACTCGAACCTTTATCGTATATCGTAGCCAAAGAAATATTCCAAAACCACTCAAAACAATATTTTAAAACTCAAACAATTTTACTAATATTACTAGTAGTAATAATTATTATTATAATCATATATTTGATTTATAAATTTAAGAACATCCCAAAAAGGATAATAATTAATTATAAAAAACAAAAGGTTATAACTCCCGAAGAAGAAACTATAAGTTCAGAGAATAAAGAACATGACCTACAGTTATACCCCAAACTAACCGCCTGAGGACAGGCTAAATTCTTAAGGATGGGGAAGTAACATATCAACAAAATTTCTTTAAGTGTATATCAGTAAATTTTGTAAACCAATTTTGTAAACCGAAGCTGAAGCCTTTTGTATTGAAATTCGTAATCCAGCTGCAAATTGCATCATTCCAATTTTTGTAAAAACATAAACATTTAATTTTTCAATTCGGCTGAAAACAGTCTCATTTAAGATTTCCAATTTCTAAGAGCCACTTCAGATTGAAAACCAAAACAATATTTTGGTAAACAGAATCCCGACTCAAATCTTTCTCACTCCTTTTAAGTGAAATAAAACTAAACAGCTCAAACCATTCTTAAATGGGCATCCACTTCACAGGAAATTTCACATTTTCTTGTCACCTCGATTAATTGAGACCCAAAGTCTTCCACGTCAACTGATACCTCAAGTAATAGGTTCCGACTCAATCGATTTCCTTCAGAAAACAAAGCCTCTCAGAGAGAAAAGCTTCTTTCGAGCTTTGATCTGCAAAAAGCTTCAGCAAGGGTAGCTATAAAAGGGACTTAGAGCCCCAAAGTTAAGTTAGTTCTGAAACTCCAAAAATTCTAAGCAGTTTTAAAAATCACACTGTATCAAAAACGGAACTCAAATAAAAATATATTTTTTTTCAAACTATTTTTGAAGAAGATATTTAATTATATATATATAATATATAATATATAATATATAATATATAATATATAATATATAATATATAATATATAATATATAATATATAATATATAATATATAATATATAATATATAATATATAATATATAATATATAATATATTATATATAATATATAATATATGCAAATTTTTATAATTCCGAGTGATTATAGAATAATATCTATAATTTAATATCTTCTTAAAAATAGTTTTGAAAAAAATATATTTTTTATTTGAGTTCCGTATTTTAAACAGTGTGATTCTTTTAAACTGCTTAGAATTTTAGAATTTCAGAACTTAACTTTGGGGCTCTAAATCAATTTTATAGCTTCCCTTGAAGCTTTTTGCAGATCAAAGCTCGAAAGAAGCTTTTCTCTCTGAGAGGCTTTGTTTTCTGAAGAGAATCGATTGCGTCGGAACCTATTCCTTGAGGGAAATGTGAAATTTCCTGTGAAGTGGGTGCCCATTTAAGAACGGTATGATCTGTTTAGTTTTAATTCACTTAAAATGAGTGAGAAAGATTTGAGTCGGGATTCTGTTTACCAAAATATTGTTTTGGTTTTCAATCTGAAGTGACTCTTAGAAATTGAAAATCTGAAATGAGGCTGTTTTCAGCCGAATTGGAATAATTAAATGTTTATGTTTTTTACAAAAATTGGAATGAGGCTATTTGCAGCTGGATTACGAATTTCAATACAAAAGGCTTCCGCTTCGGTTTACAAAATTTACTGATATAGACTTAAAGAAATTTTGTTGATATGTTACTATATATATTTTGGCCGTCAGCCAATCGGGTACAACAGGGGGAGAAACGCACGAGCTTATGTGCCGTAACTGTGTACACCGATGGTAGTGCGACTATACTCTCCACGTGAGGGCGGCTCGTAACAGGTCCCGGTAAGGTCATGTCTCGGCCGAGGACGCTGGCGAATTGTAGTCGGGCGGGGAGAAAAAAACTCCATTCCTCAAATTCCCCCAATCCAAGGTGGAACAGCATATTCCGAGGGATGCATGTCCGGGGGATGCACGGACGTTAATATGCGGACTCTGGGGGACCGGCCGACCCCTCAGTTTTAATCAGGCTTATCATGACAAGCGGGCTATGTCATGATGGACGAACCCCTTCCCGACTACTCGTGGGTCCAAAAATGAACTGCAATATAAAAACAAAAACAAATAGTGGAGAACGGAACTCCCTAAGAAAGTCCGAAAATGGGATCACGGATCCGTCAATCTCCAAGGCAGATAGAGGCCAAAGAGATGCTGGGATGGCGAAGCTCCCCACTGAGGGACAACATCCGGAGGCGAGCGGCGCCGGTGTAGGGGGAGATGCCAAGGCCCCGACCCCCAAAACGGGGCCCACTATGGGATCACCGAACGGGGGACAGATTGGACCCAAAGAAGCCGACAGGAGTAGGCGACTCTGCAAAGGAGAGTGCACAAAGTGCGAAAAGGCAGAGGTCGACCGACGGTGGAGCTCCCCTAGCTAAGAAGAAGAAGGTGCAGACACAGCAAAGTAACAGATCCTTCGCCGAAGTTACTAAGGGCAGGACCATCATTGGGGTCGTTGATAATGGCTCCAAAGATGGCCTGATCCCCAAAGAGCTTTGGCGGAAGGTGGTGAACGAGCTGCATGGGCGCTTCATGGAGGAGATGCTCAAGAGCGGAGGACCTCCACCGGACTGCGAAGACGCAGGGTGATACCAGGGTAGCATCAAGGTGATAGCGTGCCAAGATGCGAGGTCTGTAAGCCTCTACAAGCGTATGATTGCGTCGCTTGGGGAGGTTTACCCAGGAGCCAGTCTGGAGGCAAGCAAATCCCTAGCAAACCGAGGGCCCGCGTATGGCTGACAGAGAAGCCGGCGGACCCTGCCACCATTCTGGCCATGCTCAAAATGTGTAATCCCACACTCCCTACGGCGGACTGGAGAGTCGCCAAGGTGGTGGAAGCAGTGGGACTAAGAAGGCAGGTTGACCTCACTTTAAATGAGGAGACTGCGAGGATCCTGGAGGGTGCTGCTAGCCGAATTAAGTACGGGTTCGAGCACGTTGCGGTGAGGATCTACAAGTCGGATGCGAAGAGTAAGCCTGGAGGCATCGACTTGGAGATGGACGCACAAGAGTTAGACTTGGGGGAACCGACCGAAGAGGTCCGCCCAAAAGGAATGTCAGATGTCGAGGAGGACATTCTGGAAGGGTACACCTCAGAGGAGAGTGACCTGGCGAGGGCTCTTGGTGGCGTCGGTATGGAGGAGGACTCATTGCTGGGATCCGACACCGAGGCGGAGGTTACTGTGGTGGAGAATCTAAAGGATGTCCCTGACATTCCTGCAGATAAACCTCCATCACAGTAAGGTGGCTTCCGCCGCCCTACTGCTCCATCTTGCAGAGAGTGGAGCTGACGTGGCCCTCATCCAAGAACCCTGGATCCACGGAGACAGGATTCTCGGTTTGGGGGCGTCGGACTTCAGGCTGTACACAGCCGATGTAACAGGTAAAAACGGGCATGCATACTCGCAAAGAAAAGCCTTAATACCTTCTTGCTACCAAATTTCAGCAATGAAGATCACGTAGCCGCATCGATAGAGGGCCCAGACGGCCATCTAAGAATATGCTCGGCATATATGGGTCATGACCACCTAGGACCTCCACCCCATTCGCTACTCAGGCGGCTTGTGGAAGACAGCGAAAGGAAGGACATCGACCTAATAATAGTTTGCGATGCCAACGCTCATCACAATCAGTGGGGAAGCACTGACACAAACGAGAGGGGTGAACAATCTTCGATTTTATCCTCAGCTCTAAGCTTCTAGTGGGTAACAGAGGTTCAGAACCCACCTTCGTCGTCAAGAACAGAAGGGAGGTTCTTGATGTCACATTATTCTCACACTCCTTGGCTGATGCAATCACAAGCTGGAGAGTCCTTGACAAACACTCATTTTCAGACCATCGCTATATTGAGATAAATTTTGAAAACTTCACCCAACGGTGGGTGATAGAACCTATGTTTGTTCTGGACTTTGGTTCAGGGGAGCCTAAAGATTATGGAGCAGGTAAAATTATGCGTGGAGGAAAAAAAAAGTTGGAAATTGTCGGCCTGTGTAATTTATTATATTTAAATAAGATTAATTAATTATTTCGTTTTCGCATTTTCTTGATATCAAATTAAAATTTAATTCAACAACAAGAAAAATCTTTAATAAAATTTATTTAACAAAATTTAAATAAAATATTAAATCTTAAATTTGCATTGTTTTCGTTTTTGTATTGAAAAAATAAATTATTTATACTGGAAAGTTCTAAACAAAAACTTAATTCCACAACTCTAATTGACTTAAAGAGAAGATTAAATGTCAAAGTTAAAAGCATTCGCTGGTTGGAGGAAGGTTTGGAAGATGGATCACTTCCTCTAAACAAACCCGAGCTAGAGTGCAGGCTTCAGGTTTTAGATGACGCAATTTCTAAAGCAAATGAGTTGCAAGACCAGATCGAGCAAATAGATGAATTGGATGATTTCGGAGCCGAGTTGGAAGAATTAGGAATAACTACCAAGGCAAGGATCCTTGGTAGTTAGGATCCTAATCAAGGCGAGGTAATGCCTTTAAATCAGCTGAAGACTCCCGTCCAGCTACTGCAATTTCTGCAGCCCCAACTCGAACTCGACTTCCCAGTTTGGCATTGCCAAAATTCAGTGGAATTCCTGTTATTGAGAAATTTAATCACTTAATTTCTTGCCTCTCTGGTGAAGCCTTAAGAACTATCAAGGCATTCCAAGTCACCGAGAGTAATTACGACAAAGCTATCGCTAGTCTAATAAGAGTTTATGATAACGAATGTCTCATCTTTGCGAACCAAATACGTCAACTGTTTAGCCTTCCGAAAATTTCTCAGCCGTCTGCGTCGTCGTTAAGGGGTCTCATCGACTCTGTGTCATCAATTTATGGATCACTATTATCCATAGGAGCTGATACTAAAATTGCAAACTCAATGATTATCCATTTAGTTTTGAGTAGAGTGGATCCAGTGACCAAGCAAAAATGGGAAGAGTCACCGGATTATGAGGAATTGCCGCTGTGGTCCGATTTAAAAAAAAAATACTAAATCGTAGATACCAGCATCTGTCCGCTGAAGAGACTGGCAACCCAAAACAAGAAAAAACTGGGTTCAGCAAGCAATTGAATAGAACTTCGTTGGCTTGTTCTTCTACCAACGCCAAACCAGCTTGCAGTTATTGTAACGCTAACAACCATTTATTGGCCCAGTGCAGTCCGTTCACTCGCCTTGGTGTAATGCAAAGGTTTGAGTTTGTTAAGTCAGCCTCCCTATGATGGAATTGTCTGCGAAAATGTCACACGGTAGCAACGTCAGTCAACGTGAAAGATTGGACCCTACCAAACAACTTGCCATTAGCAGACCCATATTTTTACAAACCTCAGCGGATAGATATGCTAATTGGAGCTGAGTCATTTTTCGAACTGTTGTCCGTTGGCCAAATAAAGCAAGGTCCGAACCATCCCATCCTTCAAAAAACTCTCCTTTGGTGGATTGTATCGGGAAAATATCTGGCAAATTCCTCAACTCCTCAACAGCCGGTCTCTAGTCTGAAATGCCAAGAAGAAATATTAGAGTCAATAGACAAAAATTTGAAAAAAATCTGGTCGTTGGAAGAAGTTCCATCTTCTAAAAAGATGTTGTCGCCAGAACAAGAGTTATGTGAGGAACATTAAATCGAAGTTAAACTCGAGATCCGAACTTAAAGAAAATGTATTTGGAATCCCTAGGCCATATGTCCCCTGCAAGCAATGACGTTCTTGCTTCTCCACACTACGTTATTACCCACCAGTGGGTCTTTCGGCCTCAAAGTACAACGACCAAGCTCCGAGTCGTTTTTGATGCGTCCTGCGTACTGCATCCGTGAGCACGGTTAAGCCAATAACACTTTCGGACTCAGAGCTGACAAAAACACTAGGAATCGTTTGGGTTCCTAAAGATGACGTGTTTAAATTCGAAATTGATATGTCAGTCATGGGTCAAAGGGCGACTAAGCGGAATATTCTTTCGGTGATATCAAAGCTTTTCGACCCCATTGGCTTATTAAGCCCGACCCTTATCAAAGGAAAGATCCTGTTGCAGGAACTTTGGTTTAATAAGCTAGATTGGGATGAGTCGATTCCACTGCACTTGGAAACCGCGTGGAACAAAATTCAGCTTGCCTTGTCACAGTTAGAAACTATCTCAATACCGAGATTTGTGATGAGTGAGCCAATGTCACCAATTGAAATTCATGCCTTTTCTGACGCATCGATGAGAGCCTATGGAGCCTGCGTCTATATCCGTTGCAAATCTGCCAAGGCACCGACCCCCAAAACGGGGCCCACTATGGGACCACCGAACGGTGTGGGGGGCAAGATCCCAGGGTTCGAGCTCCTCTCGCACCGACAGTATCCCTAAGGAAAGCCCCGGTCCGGCTGCTGGCCCCTTGCATCGGAAGAGCTCCTATAAGGAAAGGAGGAGGCCTTCATTCTGATGAGGGCAGACCCATCGGCGAATCCAACCTCGATCAGGCTGAGATAATAAAGTGGGCCTGACTTTCAGCCAGCAAAAGCGGGAGTGAGATTGCACCCGAAGAAGCCGACAGGAGTAGGCGACTCTGCCAAGGATAGCGCACAAAGTGCGAAGACGCAGATGTCGACTGACGGTGGAGCGCCCCTAGCGAAGAAGAAAAAGGTGCAGACGCAACAGAGCATCAGATCCTTCGCCGAGGTTACTAAGGGTAGGACCATCATTGGGGTTGTTGACAACGGCTCCAAAGATGGCCTGATCCCCAAGGAGCTTTGGCGGAGGGTGGTGAATGAGCTGCATGGGCACTATTAAGTACGGGTTCGAGCACGTTGCGGTGAGGATCTACAAGTCGGATGCGAAGAGTAAGCCTGGAGGCATCGACTTGGAGATAGACGCACAAGAGCCAGACTTGGGGGAACCGACCGAAGACGTCCGCCCAGAAGGAATGTCAGATGTGGAGGAGGACATTCTGGAAGGGTACATCTCAGAGGAGAGTGACTTGGCAAGGGCTCTTGGAGGCGTCGGTATGGAGGAGGACTCACTGCTAGGCTCCGACACCTAGGCTGAGGTTTCTGTGGTGGAAAATCTAAAGGATGTCCCTGACATTCCTGCAGATAAATCTCCATCACAGTAAGGAGGCATCCGCCGCCCTCCTGCTCCATCTCGCAGAGAGTGGAGATGACGTGGCCCTCATCCAAGAACCCTGGATCCATGGAGACAGGATAGACGGCCCACGCGGCCATCTAAGAATATGCTCGGCGTATATGGGTCATGACCACATAGGACCTCCAGCTCCACCCCGACTAATGAGGGGCTCAACGCCATGGTAGATAAGCTTACGGCGACGAGGGAAAAAGCATACCACAGGGCCTGCCCCAAGAAAAGAATAGGTAGCAGCAGAACGAAAAAGCCTCCATGGTGAACCTCGACGTAAGCCCCCTTCAAGAAAAATGCATGTAGGCATGTGCATGTAGGTAGGACGAGGAGTGGGAGGCCTATAAAGCTGAACTCAGGCGGTATAACAAGGAATTGCGAAAGGCAAGGAGGGTGGTCTGGTCCAATTTCTGCACCAATATCCAGGAGACATCAGAGGCCGCCCGCCTAAGAAAGATTCTCTCTACTACAGCCCCCATCGCAGGTTATATTAAAAACACGGATGGGGGGTGGACAACCTCAAGCCAAGAATCCCTAAAGACCCTTATCAACTCACACTTCCTGGGTTGCTCATCGGAAGGAACAACCCATGTGATGCGTAGCACAGCCACGACTTTGGTATCGAAGGTTGTATTCATACCTAAGGCGGGCAAACCATTTCATGCTCTCAGCATGCTTACAAAAGAGTCAATCAACAGAAACAGCCCTGCAGGATATCACTATGATCGCCGAGCGAGCGATCAACCTTAAGGAATACGCACTTGTTGCTTTTCTAGACATATAAGGGGCCTTCAACAACATCTTGCCTTGTTCAATAATTGATGCACTGACGGGACTTGGAATAGACGACCGATCAGTTCACCTAATACGGCAGATCCTGGTTAACAGGAGTGTCGAGGCTACTTTTAGAGGTTCGATTATTTGAAGATACGTCAAGAAGGGCACCCCGCAAGGAGGTGTACTCTCACCACTACTCTGGAACGTGGCGGTTAACAGCCTACTGCGATCCTTAGAGGGTGGCGGCTGTAAGATCATTGCGTACGCGGACGCTGTTGCTATTGCCGAAGACAGAGCTCGTGCGGTTTACCAGGAAGTACAAAATACCAAATCTAAGGCTTCCGAAGCTCCTAGGGGAAACACTAGTTCTTAGTGATAGTGCGAAGTACCTAGGCATCACAGTAGACAAGAAACTGGACTGGAAGCTGAATACCGCAGATAGGACTAAGAAAGCGGCAATAGCACTCTATACCTGCAGCAAGGCGGTAGGCCTGAAATGGGTTAATGTCCCCCAAGATAGTCAGATGGTGATACACAGCGATCATCAGACCAATCTTATTCTATGGTCTGATGGCCTGCCTTGGACAACTCCTTATGCAGGGAAAGGTTCAGGAAGACGCAGCGCATGGCGGAAGTCTGTATAATAGGCAGTCTACGCACTACGCCCAGCGACGCCCTAGATATCATCCTTGACCTTCTACCAATGGAACTGAAGATAACTAAAGATAGCCACTCTGGCGGCAATAAGACTGCTAGGGGCGAATCTATGGAGCAAGAATAGTTTTGGTCATATCAGACTGGACCTACATCACTTCTTGCCTGAGGGAGTACGGATTACTGCGTGCCCGTCGACCAACCGCTGCCCGTAACACTTCGGTGAAACCCTTGCCCTAGCGGTAGCACAAGGAGCCCTTGCGGCTCAAGTGGAAGCGGGGGGTTTTCTATGACCCCTAGCATCACCGCCCTAACCTAACCTAACCTAGTCCAAGTCTGCAGAAGTTAAGTCCATTTGTCCCTGAAGCTTCTCAGGCTGGGCTTGCCTTTTCGTTGTTGCGGGTCGGGGGGCTAATGTTCTTATATCGTACGATGCCAAGTTTCCATTATTGTTGACGAAGCGCTCTCAATTTGTCCAGAGCTACGTCCGATACTTGCACGAGTCGAATTTTCATGTGCGTCCACGAGCACTGGTGAGTCTTTTGCGACAGCGTGTTTGGATAGTAAACGTGCAGAAAGTCTGCAGTCAGATAGTACGGTCATGCATACGCTGCTTTAAATGCAAGCCAGATCTGATGACTCAAATCATGGGAGGTTTACCGTTACTGTGCTCTCCGCCCATTCTCCATATGTGGAGTGGATTTCTGTGGCCCTGTTGAAACGACGTTGAAAATTCGTCGTAGACCACCCAACAAGTCTTACATTGCCCTTTTTGTTTGTTTGCGTCCAAGGCAGTTCTTTTGGAAATAGTATCTGACTTATCACCTGATTCCTTTTAATTGGCATTTCAAAGGTTCGTTGGGCGCCGAGGATGTCCGCAGATCGTACACTTCGGCGGAGCGAGTCGCCACTTCGCGGCACTGCGGCACCGAATCGAGAGCGAAGCGGACGAACTGAGGATGCTTATAAAAAAAGGATGCTTATTTGCGTTCATACCGCCGCGAGCTCCGCACATGGGCGGACTATGGGAAGCAGGTGTCAAATCTGCAAAGCACATACTCCTACAAGCGGTGGGCAACGCGAGATTGACCGCAGAGGAGCTGGAGACCGTCCTCGTTGAAATCGAAGCCGTGATGAATTCGCGGACCCTGTGCGGCCTCAGTCAGGACCCCAGCGTCGGCGAGGCGTTGACTCCCGGGCACTTGTAGACATGCGGGCCCACTAGCACCGCGGGCCCCGGACCAGCAGGGCCTAACATGCTTGCGGCGATGGCGGCTTGTCTCGACAATCAAGCAAACGTTTTGGCTGCGATGGTCCCGGGAGTACTTCTTGGGCTTACAGGCGCGGTCGAAGTGAGATCGGGAGCAGGAAACATCAGGAAGGGCGATCTGGTCCTGGTCGCAGAAGACCACCAGACTCCCCAATAGTGGACTACAGCCAGGGTCATCGAAACACACGCGGGCGCGGACGGAAGGGTCTGGGTCGCCGTCGTGAGGACTAGCGCTGGAACGATCTTCAAGAGGGCGATCCATAAACTGGCTAGGCTGCCGGTTAGTTGAAGCCGGATGGAGGCCTTCAACGGGGCCAGTGTAGAATAATTAGATTAGATTAGTAGCATAAGTAATACATATAGACTAGACATCTGCATGAGTGGCAAAAAACCCACATTCAAATGAAATGAAAAAACCCACTCAAAGAGTGAATTTGAGAGCAAAGCCAACATGATGTGAGAGGGTTGGATCTCTTACGCCTACTCATTTGCACAATCATTTGGTAGAAGGAATCGAATTGAGTGAATTGAGAACGTTGAAAACAGAGACATTTCATTCAAATTATTCGAGTTGTAAATGTAAATAAAAGGAAATAAAAACAAATTAAATGCAGCGAATTTATATCAAATTTAAATTGGAATGCAAAAACATTATTTTGTTAATATTTTCAAAGTTAGTGGCTATTTGACAACGTTTCTCTGTTATCAAATTTCTTACGTTTGAAAAGGTCCGTTCCGAAGCCGCGCTGCTCGCTGGAATGCAAAATATTTTGCAGCTTGTTTTGTGCAATAACGGAAAAAATTGCTTATTCAAATGCCACCAAACTAAAGCATTAAAATCAGGAGTGTATGCAACCTTAGTATTGGAATATCCAGAAATTTCTTGTTCCACCTTGTCCTGTATTGTCTCAAATTTGAGGACATCGAAATAATCGGCAAATTCATCATCTATTAACTGGGCTTCACTATTGTTGAGGTCAGAATTGTCTTGAAGAAATTGACTCATAATAATTTTGCAATCATTAATAATGGTCTCTTTCTAAGTTTGTGAGAATTGAATTAGTTTGTTAGTTGGGGGAAAAAGGAACAAAGCTATGTTATGGTATTTTGACAAATTTGGAGCGCCCGAATGATAAGAAACAACTCGAAGGATTCGGGTATACATGACATTGACATATTTCTCATTTCACTTTTCGTTTCGTTCATTCCCTGTCATTTCGTTTGACGTCTCAAATTACGAGAGGAACCTAAGCTTACATTCATACAATTTCATTTCAGTTCCAACATTCCACTCACTCCATTCTATTCAATTCGAATGTACTCTATTAGACGTATGTTATGAATGTAATCATGCAGATGTCTAATATAGACATTTATTTCGCTCCCGCTCCGCCCTATGCTAACTTAGACTAGACTAGATTAGACTAGATTTTTTCTCGACTTTTACTTATGCTACTAATCTAATCTAATTATTCTACAAAGGCCAAAGTGGCAATGTAGCGCCTTAGAAGCAAGGAGCGCTCGTAGCAAATTTAGACGGGAAGAGTTCACAATAATTACATTACTAATAACACTATAACCAAGATCGGAACCCCTATTATACAGATGAAACCAACAGAGGAAAAAGCTTAAAGCTTCAGATGCATTATATATAGAAAACATAGGCAGAGTACATCATCTGGACTTTAAAATCACTCAGAAACTACTTGTATGGAAAATCCAAGATAAAAATCTTTACAGATCATCAACATAACTCGGCCTTTGTTGTCTATATGTAATTCCGAGTATATGTATATGTAACATGGAAAATCCAAGATAAAAATCTTTACAGATCATCAACATAACTCGGCCTATGTTGTCTATATGTAATTCCGAGTATATGTATATGTAACATGTATATGTAACATATGACATATGATCCAGATGATGTACTCTGCCTATGTTGTCTATATATAATGCATCTGAAGCTTTAAGCTTTTTCCTCTGTTGGTTTCATCTGTATAATAGGGGTTCCGATCTTGGTTATGGTGTTATTAGTAATGTAATTATTGTGAACTCTTCCCGTCTAAATTTGCTACGAGCGCTCCTTGCTTCTAAGGCGCTACATTGCCACTTTGGCCTTTGTAGAATAATTAGATTAGATTAGTAGCATAAGTAAAAGTCGAGAAAAAATCTAGTCTAATCTAGTCTAGTCTAAGTTAGCATAGGGCGGAGCGGGGGCGAAATAAAAGCTCAGTTGCGCTCTCTGGCGAATTCGCCCCGCTCCGCCGCAATAGATAAGCTAGGCTTAAGTTCTTTTGGTGAAAATACGTTGAAAATACGTTATAAAATATAACTTTGAGTCGAACGCTTGGTTTTTCTTTTCGTCGTTGTTAAAAATTATAGTAAATAGACACTTTTAGTTTTCTCGAAAGTGTGAGGTAAACTAATCTCAGTAAACAACCCTAATATTTCGGCATCAGGATGGAATTGCCAAAGCATTTTTGGATGGGCAACACGATGGTATTGGACTATTGGAGATAGTCGTTGAAACTGTTGTAAAGCTAGGATTTTCGTATGAGGTGTTAAGTCATAAGCATTTAATATTTAGGTCACAAGAACACGATTTACACATAACAAAGACACAAGTACAATAAATATATAATAAAGAAAATATTAACCTACATAAAACGATGAACATTAAAAAAGACCAAACACTACAGAAACAACAAACTGAAAAGCAGCAAGAACTGCTGACATTACAAGTTCATGCAACCGACAAAATATTGCAGAATTACACTTTTAAAATTGTTAATTTATCATTTTTATATTTTTGCTATATTTCCATTAATTTACCACTTAAGCAATATCTATGTATCGAATTAGCTATAAATATTGAACCTTTATATGAATAAAATCAGTCTCAGACAAATCTACTCTGAACTCAATAATTTCTCCACGTCCAATTTGTTCAAGTGCAAGTTGCGGCAACAACCCAGCAATCGGTTTATGTACCCTTTGCTTCTATTTAAACATTTCAGATAAACATTTTGGTGACCCCGACGTGATCCTGCAAGCCCAGGATCACTTTTCGAACAAAAGTCAAAAAGGAACGAATAGTGATTTCTATCGTTCCACAATAAAGATATCAGGAAGACTCCTGCTAAGAGAGCAACAGGATCTTCACAGCAGTGTGACGCTGTCCCTTTAATCGGTAGATTAAGGGCCCCACACCTCCCTCAGTTCATAAAAAAGGGTTCAGTTTCTTCGACCACTCTCGGTTGCGAGTTGGAGCGCATCCAGCTACTAATAGCAAATAAATCACTCCCAACGGTCAGAAACGAAGAACGAAAATATGGACAGGGAAAATATTGCCCCCAAAATTATTATAGAGCCAGCCGTTGAAGAGGCGAGCGCTCAAGGCCTCCTAGATGCCCAGCAAGAAATTGGGCAGGAGATCGCAAGATGCATCCGGAATTATAAAAAGGATGGGCCGAATCGAAAACAAAAGGCATCATATTTCCAAACAAAGCTATACATTCTCGAAGAGGCTTGGGAAAGGTTCGGCGAAAATGATGAAAAAATTCAAGGAACGGCCAGGACCGAAAGCTACATCAAGTATGCTGAGGACCTCCGGACCAGTTGCATGAAATATGCGGCAACTTTCGAAAGCGGCCGTGACAAGCTGATGCAAGGCACAAGTCGAAAGGAAGAGGCTCAAGAACAAGTAGAAAATCAAGTTCAAGAGCAATCTCCACTCGTAGTTCCCATGGATAAACGATTAGCCGGATTATGTCGACGCCAAGGAGAACTTTTAGAGTCCGTAAGCGGTGCCTTACGAGAGTTTAAGGCATCCGGGGGAGGCCCAGGAGACTTACTAAAAACTTTATGGGCTCAGGTCCAAGAGATCCACTTGACAGTCTACGAGGAATTCGAAAACCCGATAGACAGTGGATATAACAAGCAGGCATACCTACAACTGCAAGCAGAGGTGCAGAATGCACTTATGGCAAAGGTTATACCTACTACAAATAGCATTGATGTGCAAATGCCCCGGATAAACATTCCAAAATTTGATGGGGATGCAATGAAATGGAAACAATTCCATGATTTATTTTCCTGTATGGTTCATGATACTAACATGCCATCAGTGAAGAAAATGTGGTACCTAAAATCCGCTCTCTCGGGAAATGCGGAGAGATTAATACGCCACATCGAGCTAAATGAGGACAACTACTTACATGCATGGCGCATAATAGTTGGGTCATATGACAATCCTCGGCTCATCGCGAATACAGTTATTCGTCGGCTACTTCATCAGAGCCCGGTCTCTGACAGTGCCAAATCAATACAGGAGCTGTACATAACAACTCTGGAAACCCTTGCGTCATTAAAGGGACTAGGCATCAATGTATCCACATGGGATGCATTTTTGGTGGTGCTGCTGACCGACAAGCTTGACATGACTAATAGAAGTCTATTTGAGCAGACAGTTGGTAATTCAGTAGAGATCCAGCCGCTACAAGTAATGCTGGAATTCTTAGAGCAACGAATCAGAGTCCTGAGCTCAGGAAAGCCAACGGCAGCATTTAAAAGAGAGCCGAAAAATCTAGCGTGTGCGTCCAGCACGTCAGATAAACAGTCATTATGCTACTATTGCAAGGCTCCAAATCACGCGTTATATAAATGTGAGGAGTTCCGCGCAAAAACAGCATCCGAAAGATTGAATTGGGTACAAAAACAAAAAATGTGTGTCAACTGTTTCAAAACCGACCACAAATCAAAGGAATGTAAAGGAAGAAGTTGTTTCAAGTGCGACAAAAAACACCACACCCTGTTGCACCTGGAAGTCACAAACCTTCATTCCCCAACTGTCGGTGCCGCGGCTTACAAGAATTACAATCTTCTTGCAACAGCAAAAGTAGCGGTCCAGACAGAGAACGGGCAAGTAGCGAAATTTCGTGCCCTGCTAGATTCAGGATCCCAGATTAATTTGATCACTGAACGATTAGCATCAATGTTGTCACTAAAGCGCCACGATACAAAGCTCCGGATCGAAGGCATTGGAGGACAACCAAGAATGAGCAGAGCAAGAGTAACTATTCTCGTTAGCTCTCTTCACGGGGATTTCAGCCAGCGCATAGAAGCGTTTGTGCTTCCCCACATCATTGCTGACCAACCAGCTCAACCACTAACACATTGTGCGTTAAAGATACCCAATGAGTGTCCATTAGCGGATCCCCAGTTTGATAAACCTGGAAGGATAGATCTACTAATCGGCACCGAGCACTATTACTCGCTTCTCCTTCCAAATCAGCAGAAGGTCGGCAGAGATGGTGCCATGCTACAAAACACGAAACTCGGATGGATTGTAGCAGGCAGAGTTAAATCCAAAACTCAATCAGCCATAGCCTGTGGTGTCGGTGTCGGTGAAGAAACTGACGCACTGATTGAAAGGTTTTGGAAGCTAGATAATTTGGAAAACCAGACGAAACATCGATCTCCGTCAGAGGCACATTGTGAGAAACACTTTATAGAAACTCTGAAGAGAGCAGAAGACGGACGATTTATTGTGAAATTGCCGTTCGCCGAGCACCCTTCAGCCCTGGGGGAGTCGAAAGAAATTGCGATCAAAAGGTTTTTAGCACTAGAGCGACGATTAACCGGTGATGTTCGGAAAGGTTATTCTGAGTTCATGAAAGAATATGAAGCCTTGGGACATATGAAGTTTGTTCCAACAACACATGTACCCAACAATCACTACTTCATACCACATCACTGTGTTCTGAAGCCTGACAGCAGCAGCACAAAGCTACGAGTGGTGTTCGATGCTTCATGCAAAACATCAAGTGGGAAATCTTTAAACGACATATTACATACAGGACCCACTGTTCAGAGCGAGCTAATGGCCATACTACTACGCTTCAGAATACACAAGTATGTGTTCACGGCGGACATAGAAAAAATGTACCGGCAAGTATGGATCAATCCAGATAATCAGTTCCATCAGCTTATAGTCTGGAGAAATGATCCATCCGAGGATCTTAAGTACTATAGACTTAAAACCGTCACGTATGGAACCAAAACAGCTCCGTTTTTAGCCACGAAATGCCTAAATCATTTAGCAATCCGGTCACGGGACAACTACCCATTGGGGTCTGCGGCGCTTGAAAATGATTTTTACGTAGACGATTGCTTGACAGGTGCTGACTCAGTGGCAGAAGCAGTTCAAATCCAAAGTGAATTGAATAAAATATTGCTACCACACGGTTTCAAATTACGAAAGTGGTGTTCAAATAATGCAGAACTACTACAAGGAATACCAAAAGAGGATACTGTGAGCGATGTTAAGTTGGGTGAAACCTTGGACCAATACAGTGTTAAAACACTCGGTCTCATATGGATGCCCAATAAAGACAAACTTTGCGGACGAACGCAGCAAAGCGAAGCGCTGGTCATCACAAAGCGAGTGGTGTGCTCTGAGTTGTCACAAATCTTTGACCCATTAGGTTTGTTTGCGCCAGTGGTCGTAAAGGCAAAGATATTCATGCAACACCTCTGGGAATCAAAAATGGCTTGGGATGATGAATTGCCTTTAGAACTTCAGTCAGACTGGAAAACATATCGTTCTGACCTGCAAAGTCTAAATAAATTGCAAATTCCAAGACACATATTTGACGGAAAGGTTCCAGTCACGCAAGAACTACACACTTTTGTGGACGCCTCAGAAAAGGCCTATGGCGCAGCAATATACGTCCGAGCAACGTATAAAAATAAGCAAACCTCGGTGAGACTGCTATGTTCCAAGTCCAGAGTAGCACCCACAGCAAAGCAATCCTTGCCCAGACTAGAGTTGTGCGCAGCAGTCCTAGGCGCAGAACTAACGCACAGAGTCAGACAAAATTTACGCTTGTCGCTAGACACGGTTGCGGGGTTCTTTTGGACTGATTCATCCGTCGTGTTAGGGTGGATCAATGCAACAGCTTCCACTTACCACACATTTGTGGCAAATCGGATAGCTAAAATTCAAGAAGTGACGGAGCAGTGTCAATGGCGTCACGTATCATCCGCCAACAATGCAGCCGACGTCTTGTCCAGAGGAACAACAGCTAGCAAACTCTCGAGCAACAGTATGTGGTTTTATGGACCCCTGTTCCTATATGGATCAAAGGAAAGCTGGACAAAGATGCCAGCCATTATTTCAACGAACTTAGAACAAAAAACGAAATTCGCCAGCATGGCGGCCGCTAAAGACATATTCAGAGGGGAGATATACAACTGTAGGCACAGTAACTCCTTCTACAAATTACAACGAATTGTTGCGTACATGCTGCGGTTCTGTTATAAGTCTAATAGAGCGCCAACGAAGGCGCTATGTCTGGAGGAGCTAAGCCAGGCACGCATTATTATCCTGCGCACGATTCAGCAAATCGAATTTAACGCAGAGTGTAACCAGCTCAAACGGTACAAAACAGTGGACAAAAAGAGTTCTCTTGTATCATTGGCTCCCATCGTTGGATCTGATGGGTTAATTCGAGTAGGAGGCAGACTCGAACATTCAAACCTATCCGAAGACGCAAAACATCCAGTTCTGCTCCCCTACAATGACACAATTGTAAAAATGATCTTAAGAGAACTACATGAGACCAACATGCATTGCGGTGCCCAAGCCTTGCGCGCCATTGCTAGGCAACAGTATTGGATCATCAATGACAAAACAATGGCAAGAGGCATTGTACATAACTGCGTGCGATGTACCAGAGTCAAGCCCAAATTAATGAGTCAAATCATGGGAAATCTACCGAGCGAGAGAGTCACACAGGCTCGGCCCTTCTTTAACTCTGGAGTAGATTACTGCGGCCCCATATGGATTCATCACAAGATTCGAGGAAAACGTCCCGACAAGGCCTATATCGCAGTGTTCTGTTGCTTCGCCACGAAAGCAATTCATTTGGAGTTGGTAAGCGACCTCACAACAGACGCCTTTTTGGCCGCTCTCCGCCGGTTTCTTGGACGTCGAGGGAAGTGCCAGACGATCCATTGCGATAATGCAACAAATTTTATTGGAGCCAACAATAAATTAAAAGAGCTCGAAACCAGCATCTTCTCAACCAATGCGCAGGACTCCATAGTTCAGCATTGCAACAAAAGAGAAATAAACTTCAAATTCATTCCCCCACGAGCACCATCCTTCGGTGGCCTATGGGAAGCTGCGGTGAAATCCGCAAAACGGCTGCTAGTATCAATTACAGCCACGGCGTCTTTGACGTTTGAAGAACTCAACACTGTGGTCGTTGAAGTTGAAGCGATCCTCAACTCACGGCCGATTACTCCCATGTCATCAGACCCCACTGACGAATCAGCTTTAACGCCAGGACACTTCCTGATTGGAGAACCACTAACTGCTCCTCCTGATACCAACATCATTCCGGGCGGCAAACCATTAGTAAAAAGATGGGAACTGGTATCACGACTGAAGCACGCCTTTTGGAAACAATGGTCATGTGAGTACTTGCAAGAACTTCAGAATCGACACAAATGGAAGCATGCACCTCCGAATATTAAAGAGGGATTGTTAGTCCTTATAAAAGAGGACAACGTGCCTGTAATGAGCTGGCCTATGGGAAGAGTTCTCAAAACATATCCCGGACCGGACAACCTCGTTCGGGTAGTGGATATCAAAACGTCATCTGGAGTATTCAAGAGACCAGTGACTCGGCTAGCGCCACTGTTCCCAGAAGAAATCAACAACAAGCGCCCATTAGACGAGGGCGCCCTCAAGGCGGACCAGTCTGATGAGCCGCCTGTACAACGCAAAAAGGAAACACTCTCATCAATGCCTGTGATTCTAGCGCTTATGTTGTTACTTCCACTAGCCATGGCAACGCCAATTAAGGTAACGGAGTTCAGTAATAAGCCAGGAATATTCTACGAACGGTTGGGAACCACGAGAATGGTAGTGTCAGAATGGACGATGATAGTATACTACGACTTGGATCCCTACTGGAATAATATAAAGGTACTTTCAGGTGGAGTAACGGAACTCGCACACAAATGCCAGGAATTGACCAACGTAGCAGCATGCAGTTCCATCCTAGAACATTTTAAACATATAATTGCAGAACTTGAGGCAGGAAATAACCTGATGCATCACTCTCGGCAACGTAGATCACCGTTTAATGTTGTTGGAACTATGGCCAATTCATTATTCGGTGTACTCGATTCCACATACGCAGAAGAGATGGTCAAAACTATCACTAAGGTGAAGGGTAATGAGAACTTCCTCCTACAGCTGCTTCAGAACCAGACGTCCATTGTTGACTCCACCATCAATTTGGTGCGAAAGGGAAGGTTGGCTACCAACAACCGCTTACGATCTTTGGAACAGCAGATGACCCTCATAAATAAGCAACGAGGACAGTACCAAGGCGCACATTTAGAGCAAGCGTTTATGATCCTCACGACACAATTGAATCTACTTGCAAATGGTTTACAGCGAATGCAGAGTGAGATAACTAATGTATTGACTGATGCTCGCCACAAAACAATCAGTCCAATTTTAATATCACCTACACAGTTACGAGACCAGCTCGACCAAATGCGGGATCATTTACCACCCGACCAGATCTTGCCAGTAGCCACAACGGATGTTGTTCAGCTATACAAAATAATGTATGCGCAAGGCAGTACGACTGATACTCACGCCATTTTTCGAATCACAATACCATTGGTGTCGTCAGAATTATTGGATGTCTTCAGCATCGTGCCCATCCCAATATGGGAATCGAAAGGTTGGACGCTGTACAATCTTCAGACACCGATCATAGCTGTCAATGCCCATAGAGATCGCTTTATTGGGTTTAGTGAAGACGAATTCAAAAGATGCACTTCTATAAAAATTGAGCAGCATATTTGTTTCAATCACTTAACGGCATACAATGTTGACAGTCGATGCGAATTCCAGTTATTTAATAACAAGACTGGAACAGAATGTCACAGAAATCCTGTGCACTCTAGCATGGTGTGGTTGAAAACTCACCAATCTAACCAATGGATCTTCGCGACCAAGGACTCCATGGAACTTCAGGCAGTATGCAGTGGAGTTTCATCAACAGTCAACATAAAGGCGACTGGTATACTGAAATTGCCCATTGGTTGCACAGCACGCAATTTCAATATAAGTTTGACCACATTCGGCACTATGACCACTGAAGTACAAACTTCGTTCAGTCGATTCGGAAATATCTCCGAGCCCCTAAAGCCCATAGAGGAACCATCAGAATTCGGGTTAAGGGCCCAATCACCAAGTATAGACGACACAGAATTAGAGATCCTACAACATCGGTTAGCTGATCTACAAAGAAAAGATGCACCGTACCAACTGGACCACCAGACAACTATGTCATACACAGCATTTGCCATTTCCGTCATCATACTGATACTGATAGGCATTCTCATCATGCGACACAGACGGTCGATTTGGACGCCAAAGCTTAGAGGGACTACAAGAAGTTCAATTCCCGAACCTACCCCAAGACAATTTACTATAGAGCTGGACGACGGTTGAACACCTGTTCAACGGCCGGGAGAATGTTAAGTCATAAGCATTTAATATTTAGGTCACAAGAACACGATTTACACATAACAAAGACACAAGTACAATAAATATATAATAAAGAAAATATTAACCTACATAAAACGATGAACATTAAAAAAGACCAAACACTACAGAAACAACAAACTGAAAAGCAGCAAGAACTGCTGACATTACAAGTTCATGCAACCGACAAAATATTGCAGAATTACACTTTTAAAATTGTTAATTTATCATTTTTATATTTTTGCTATATTTCCATTAATTTACCACTTAAGCAATATCTATGTATCGAATTAGCTATAAATATTGAACCTTTATATGAATAAAATCAGTCTCAGACAAATCTACTCTGAACTCAATAATTTCTCCACGTCCAATTTGTTCAAGTGCAAGTTGCGGCAACAACCCAGCAATCGGTTTATGTACCCTTTGCTTCTATTTAAACATTTCAGATAAACATGAGGTTAGTGAGCATTTCAGACTACTAGAGTCATTAAACAGTCTTTTGCAAAGCGAAGAGCTTTCCCCACAACAGGATGAGCTATTGTTTAATCTGCTCAAACAGTTAGTCTTTACTCGTCCCAGTCCGTGGATTTTTGGTGAGCTTATGTGTGTTTCACACACACAAAGATGTGTGTGAAAAGCCCGAGGAACTGCTTTGTTTCAGATCGCGTTCGATCAGTGTACCGATTTGGACCAGATTCCTACCTTTTGCAAGTCTATGTGGGATTACTGGAACTATGCTTCTTCAGTAAAACTCCTCTCCCGGTCAGCCCAGTCAAGAAATTCTTGGAAGCTCCACGACATACACTTTTTTAAGGCCTCAAAGGGGTGGATTACACATTTGAATAGTTTTGTAATTTTATGATTAGTTTTTTAGGCACTTTAAATGTTAATTAGGGTGTAACTCAGGGTGTAAGTCAGAGGTTGATGTCTGTAAAGATTTTTATCTTGTATTTTCCATTCAAGTAGTTTCTGAGTGATTTTAAAGCCCAGATGATGGCAAGCATCTCTTTCTCATAGGTGGCATAGGTGGCAAGAGAACTCTCTTCGGCTCTCGCCAAGTTCGTAGATATGAATTAGTTACAAGCATCCGTGGTCAAATGAAAATCCTTTTTAAAATCAGGATATTGCAAGATAACTTCGTCAGATAAAAGAGCGGTTTTAATTTGGGCAAAGGATTCTATGGCATCTGTGTTCTTGTCAATAAGTTTTTTTCTGAACTCTTTTTTGGACACTCGTCCGTCTTCCCCTCTTAAAAAAGAGCTAAGGGGCTTAGCGATCTTAGCAAAATCTCTTATAAACCTTCGGTAATATCCGGCTAGTCCAAGAAACGCCCGAATAGTTTTTATCGTTTTTGATTGGGGATATTTGGCAATCGCCATGACCTTGTTCGATATCTTTTTCAGATATAACAAATCCGAGGAATACAACCCCCTTGTGGGAGTTCGTGGTGGTTGTGGTTGACACCCAAATGCGGTGAAAGAGACAGTTATTGTCATTTCGTTGTCATATAGTCGGCCTAACCTTATGAAATCACGCAGAAAGTCACATCGAAAAAAATAATCCATTGAAGGAGGATATTGCAACAGCAGGCAACATAACAACAACACCAGAAAATATATCAAAATATATTATAAATCAAGAAAGGAAAGCTAACTTCGGACGGAGACGAAGTTATGACCTAAGTTAACCCTTGCAGTTAATGTTGTGCCATTTCCGATCGTTCAGTCATATGGCAGCTATAGCATATAGTAGGCCGATCCTTATGAAATTTTAGATAATATATCTTGGCCAAATACAACATGTGTAAAAAGTCCCAATCCTCTAACTTAAAAAACACCAAAGTTATGGCATTTCCAATTATTCAGTTATAGGGCAGCATTATAGTCGACTGATCCCGTCTGTTCCGACTTATATAATGCCTGCAAACAAAAGAAGAATGTGTGCAAAGTTTCTACTCGATAGCTCTAAAACTGAGAAACGAGTTTCAAGTTCTTTGTGCAAAATAATTAGATACGCCAAATTTCATAAGGCAAGGGTATATAAAATTCGGCTCCGCCGAAGTTTGCTTTCCCTTCTTGTCTTCTCAAATTTCGGGAAATTTTCCAAAAAAATGGCGCAAAGCCCATTCAGTGTTGGAAATAGTCCAACACATGTGGCTGTTGAGCTTTAACATTGTGTTGTTAACACCTGTTAAGCATGTTCAAATTTCAAGACTTGATTCCATCCAATCTTAGGGAGCGATTTTAATGCAACTACCGGTATTCGATTAAGCATTCGAGCATTATCTTTCTCGTGATACGCGTGATATTGGCGCCTCACTTATCAATTAAAATCAATGGGGTACTGTAAATTGACTTTCTCAAAATTGTAGGGAGCGATTGGAATGATTTTTGCTCCATATATACTAGAAAAGGTGATACATCGACTTTATCAAAATTTAAACCAATTTTTTGGCCATTTTTTAAATGTATTTTAATGGTATTTTAAGGATGTAGATCCCGCCCAAAGTAAGAAAAAACTATAAATTCTTCAATTCTTAAGAATTCTAGACTTTATTCCGATTCCACCGTTCCACATCAATTATTGCAGAAACAACAAACGTGGTGGAAACAACCGCGGCGGAAACAATAATCGATTTAATTTTCTGGGAATCGTCTCAAGACTGGCTTGTAATTAGTCCAAATAACCTCAAATATCCGATTTATATTCCAATAACATACAGTTCTGGCAACAACTCACTAATTCTGCAATGTATGTAATGTAAAAAATGTATTATCTGAAACTTCCCACCTCAATTCAATGATCAACATTATGCACTCAGTATTGTGATGTATTCGGACTAGAAACCCAAGCGTTCACTACAAATAATTTCTACAAACAAAAACTGAGATTAAGTGATGAAGAACCCGTACCTATAAAAAATTACAGAAATCCTCATAGACAACAAGACGAAATTCAAAAACAAGTCCAAAAACTCATTAACGATAAAATAGTGGAATCCTCTATATCACCTTCCTTCGAATCCTTCACCTTGCTTCCTTTCGAATCTTCCTTAGATCAACTAGGTAGAGCAAAATATTTTTCATGCCTTGACTTAATCTCGGGTTTTCACAGGTTAGCTCCAAACTATTTTCAGAGAATGATCACTATAGCTTTCTCTGGATTGGAACCTTCGCAAGCATTTCTTTATATGGATGACTTAATAGTCATAAGTTGCTTCGAAAAACAAAAGCTCAAAAACTTAAACGATGTCTTCGAGAAATGTAGGCAACACAACCTAAAGTTACATCCTAAAAAAATGTTCATTTTTCATGCACGAAGTCACTTTTCCAAAATTACCCAGTCCCACATGATGTGGACAGTGCTAGAAGATTCGTTGCATTTTGCAATAATTACAGACGTTTTATAAAAAATTGTTCTCAATACTCTCGTCGTATAACAAGATTATGTAGGAAAAATGTAAAATTCGAATGGACAACAGAATGTCTAAACGTCTTCGAACATCTTAAATCAGCATTAATAAATCCAACTCTGTTTCAATACCCAGATTTTAGCAAAGAATGTTACATAATTACAGATGCTAGCAAATACGCTTGTGGAGCAGTCCTAACACAAAATAAAATAAAAATAAAAATGGTATACAGCTTCCAGTTGCATAGGCATCAAGATCCACCAAGATCCATAAATAAGATTATATAGAAACATGACACCCAGCAACACAGCCTGGAACTCCATCAGGGCCGGGCGAATACACGGGCTTAACCTTAAGAAGATGTTAGCACACCACCTTGATCGAGATGGGCAAAATAAAAGGTTGGCTGATTGGATATTATAAGTGTAAGGCTGAGCTGAACTGCTGCTAGGTAAATGCGTAGTTTGAAAAAAACTGTGCAAAGAGATCGGCCATTGCCTGATCAGTGTTCGCATAAGAGTTCTCAAACGTAAGCAGTGCGGGAAAAGATACATGTTTACGCTTAGTGTTTACAAAGTTATAAAACTGCTTCGGATCCTGAGTAAACTGAATCCTGCAGCGGCGAATAAAACTCCTATAACACTCTGCGTTATGTACGGCGAAATTGGACCGAGCTACTAAGTATCTTGAATAACTAACTGTACAGCCAGATAATCTATGTTTGTTTAAAAGTCTACTCATACTATTCTTTAAATTTATAAGGTGCCTCGTAATAAAATTTTTGTAACGCGATGTTTATATCCTCGCATGCCAGTAAATCAGACCAATAAAATTCCAAAATAAACTTATTTAATTTCATAAAGTCAGCCTTACAAAAGAAACGAACTTTCTGAGATTTAATTGTAGACTTAAGGTCACTGAAGTAATTATTTTCGATTGAAACCTCAAGAGTAGGATGATATGGATCCTCAGGGTTAGAAAGGGGCAAAGTTCTGGAAAGACTAATTCCATCAGGATCAGAAACGAAACATAAGTCCAACAGCCGACCTAAAGAATTTCTAACGTGGTTAATTTGTCCGAGTGACATGTCGAACATGCCCGCAGGTATGTCATGGTGGGAGTTAAGCTATAAAGACGGTGAATTATCAAAATTTGACCACATAAGTTCTGGGATATAAAAGTCACCCAGAGCTATCAGCTGGTCACCATCAGACAGACGATCGAAAACCAAACGAATAGCGTACAAATGTTGCCAGTATGTTGGCGGTTCGGACGAAGGTGGTATGAACGAACAGGTAACATACAAAGATTGATCAGACAAAGTGATTTTGATGCAAAGAAATTCAATGTCTCCAAACTCTTGTGATTTTACCTCTTCAGAAAACAATTTGGAGTCTACAGAAATTAGCACTCCTCCTCCCCTTCGCAAAGTTCTATTACATCTAAAAGTGGTGTACCTACTAGGAAAAACTTCGGAGCTTAAGATCTCCGGCTTTAACCAAGTTTCTGTAAATACAATAATGTGAGATGCAAAGAAAGAACTATCAGAATACAGTTTGGGAAGTTTACTACGTAACCCTCTAGTATTCTGATAGGTAAGTGTTAATGAAGACATTAGTTTTTTGAAATTGAGGAAGATGAGGTACAGTACAGTTCCAAATTAAAACGAATGACACTTAAATTAGAGGAATATAATTTTACGGTAGAGTATCTAAAGGGTAAAGATAACTATGTAGCCGATGCGCTTTCTAGAATAACAATAACCGACTTGAAAAATATACAATTAAACAATAAAATAAAATAAATTAAAATTAAATAAATAAGTCACTACCAGAAACCAAAGTAGACAAAAATCCTGCGCAGAAAAGAACAAATATAATTGCATAAGCAATCCATTAGGTTTTTTGATAATATATCGAAATATCAAAATATCGGTTTTTTGTTTTTAATTATATTTTTAATAATATAACGGAATTCCTATATTATTTTTGATATTTTTTCTTTGGTCACTCTCATTTCAATCTTAAAGGTGATTAGTTTGATTGTTGAACTTAATTCTTAATAATATTGAAATTAGTTTGATAGGTTATCATTAACTTGGAAAAATGGATGTGAAATCAAATTACACCAAATTATCTGGCGTAAAGACGAGCGGAAATGCTTCGAATTTGGCGTCGCACTTGCGGAATAAGCATGCCGACATTTTTGCAAAATGCGCCCAAAGAAGGTATGTATGCACATCCCAATGAAAATTGGAGTTTAACACGTGGCTTACAATATATATATTTTCACTTGTTTTAATTTTTAGCTATCAGCGAATATTGAAAAAGTACTTACAATAACTGAATCTTTCAAGACTGCTGCAGCTTTTATTGTGGAGAAAAAAATTTTATATTAAAAAAATTTCAAATGTATCGATATTTTTTTCTTATTTCGCGCGGTTCCCACTGCATACGTACAGCCCACCTCCCGTCCAACCGACCGAGGGACGCTGCCGCATAACGTACGGCTCGAATCGCGGGGATAGATCCGAGAACGTTTAGGAGAAGAGTAGGGGTAAGATATTACGAGGAAGAGTGTTGCATAGATAAGGCGTTTAGTATAAAGGATTTAAGATTGTTAGTGGAGCAAAGTGGCAAGGTGTGGTAGAGACCATTGTAGTCCGAACATAATACCCTGAACGGATCGTGTTGGGCATATGTCGAATTACAATGGCTAAGGAGTAGAGGACGGAAGTTTCTAGTCCTTCTACTAGGAACGTTAAAATTTAAGCGTGTTAGTAAATGCTGACTGTCTACATTACCATATATAAGATTATATAGAAACATAACACCCAGCATCGTTCTACGATTTGTTAATGATGGTAAGTTGATTAATAAAAGTCTACTATGATAAGTGGGAAGGTGAAGATTTGCATCCCAATTAAGTCCCCTAAGGGCGAAAATCAGGAAGTTTTTTTGTACAGATTCAATGTGATCTCGGTGTACTCCATATTGAGGACTCCAGACACACGATCCATACTCAAGAATCGGACGAACCAATGATGTATATAACGTTTTTGTTATGTACGGGTCATTAAATTCTTTTGACCATCTTTTAATAAAGCCAAGCACACCCATAGCTTTATTAACCATGGTAGATATATGGTCGGTAAATTTAAGTTTCAAATCTAAAAGGACTCCCAGATCGTTAACCTGAGTTAATCGTTCTAAAGCGTTCCCATAGAGAAAGTACATAGCCTGGTGAGGACTAGTTCGATAAAAGGACATGAGTTTACATTTCGATCCATTAAGCTTTAGGTTATTTGCAAAACACCAATTTTGAAATTTATCCAAATCGGATTGAAGTCTAGATTGGGCACTAGTGAATTTATACTGAAGACAAAGCTTAACGTCATCAGCGTACATAAGTACGAGTGAATCAGTTAAGGCAAGGGGCAAGTCATTAATAAAAAGTGTAAAAAGTAAGGGTCCAAGATGGCTTCCTTGAGGCACCCCAGATGTGACGCGGACTAGACGCGAGGTAACATCTTTAAAGAAGACACGTTGGGTTCTTCCAGATAAGTAGCTCGAAATCCAGATAAGGAGGTCAGTTGGGAATCCCAAAAGACTGAGTTTACTTATAAGAAGCGAATGGTCGACAGAGTCAAATGCTTTACTGAAGTCAGTGTAAATGACATCTGTTTGTAAGCCATTCCGGAACCCATCCGTGATAAAAGATGTTAGCTCCAGTAAGTTGGTAGTGGTGGAGCGGCGCTTCATGAAGCCATGCTGGCATGGAGATATTATTGAACTACATAGGTGTTGCAAATGTGGAGTGATAAGTTTTTCAAAAAGCTTCGGAATTGCTGACAATTTAGAAATGCCCCTATAATTGGCAGCGTCGGATTTTTTCCCTTTTTTATGAAGAGGAATAATGTAAGATTCCTTCCACATAAGGGGAAAGATCGAAGTCTCCAGCGAAAGATTAAAGAGTTTAAGGAGCGGTTTGCACAGAGCCTCGGCGCAGTTCTTCAGAACACAGCCTGGTACTCCATCGGGGCCTGGCGAATACACGGGCTTGACTTTAAGAAGACCCAATAACACACCACTTTGATCAAAAGAAGGGCAAAATATAAGGTTGGCTGATTGGATATTATAAGTGTAAGGCTGACCTGTACTGGTGCTAGGTGAGTATGTTGTTTGAAAAAACTGTGCAAAGAGATCGGCCATTGCCTGATCAGTGTTCGCATATGAGTTCTCAAACATAAGCATAGGAGGAGAAGATACATGTTTGCGCTTAGTGTTTACAAAGTTATAAAACTGCTTCGGATCCTGATTTTGAAGTGATATTTTTAAATATTATCATCAAATTTTTTTATGGAGGAAATATTATTGATCCGATTTTTTTGCAATTTTCGACACCCCTACAATCCATAGAAAAAGCTTCAAAGCCCAACGTATATGAAGTCATTAATAATGATGAAGTATAGCATAACACACAAGCACCTCCTCGAACCCAACACCCCACGCAACTGCTATCGCTGTCGAACAACTCAAAGTGGCACCGTGGGAATATATCTTTGAAAATGTTTAAATTTATAATTTCAAAAATATGGGAAATTATATATTGAAATCATTAAGAGTAGCGCCGGTGACCGTAATAAAAAATATTAAAGAAACATAAGCTATATTGTCTACATTCCATGATAATCCAATACGAGGTGGACATATAGGCATTACAAAAACCTTGGCCAAGGTCCAGAGGCACTATTACTGGAAAAATATGTCCAAAGATATAAAAGAGTTCATAAAGAAATGTCCTAAATGCCAAAAGTCTAAAACAACAAAACACACTAAGACCCCATTAACTATAACTGAAACTCCGCAAACAGCTTTCGATAGAGTAATTGTGGATGCTGTTGGTCCACTACCAAAATCAAACAATGGAAACGAGTACGCGGTAACACTCATATGCGATTTAACTAATATCATATAAAAAAACCTCTTGACGAGGTAAAGTACCGGTGACGAACCTGCATGCGAAACACAAAATATCTTATATCAATTTTAGTGACGAAAATATACTATATAGGTGTACAATTAAAGTATAGTTATCAATACTTTAATTGTAAGGATAAACATCAAAACTATTTTTTTTTAACTCTATAGATTTTGACATTCAAGAAGGTGGAATAATTAAAAACCTTTCCAAAGACGTAAAGAATTTTTCAATAGCTTCAGTGGATCTGAAGTTATACGTATTTTTAATTTACAAAGGTTTTGGAATTTGGTTAGTTTAAAAATTTTAATTAAAAATTTGCCCAAAAATGTATTTAAAATCCAAAATTGTTTCATAGTTGTGGGAAACCAAATTATTTTAACAAATTAACAGATGAGAGGCCTATCCTTATGAGAGTTCCACTATGTAATAAATTATTAAAAAACAAGAAAGGAAAGCTAACTTCGGGCGGAGCCGAAGTTGATATACCCTTGCAGTTCAGTCGCAGACCGCTAGGTGGCGCCACGCATCTTATATTATTAGATATATAGCGGATCGTATATAGTCGGCCGATCCTTATGAAATTTGGAATATCGAATTATTTTGCTCAAAAAGTAATCTGTACCAAGTCCCATCTTTCTAACTTAAAAAACACCAAAGGTCTGGCATTTCCGATCAATCAGTTATATGGCAGCTATAGGATATAGTCGACCGATCCCGGCCGTTCCGACTTACATACCTGCAAGGAAAAAAAGTATGTGTCCAAAGTTTCAACTCGATAGCTCCAAAACTGAGAGACTAGTTTGCGTAGAAACCGACAGACAGACAGACAGACGGACAGACGGACATGCTCATATCGACTCAGGAGGTGATCCTGATCAAGAAAATATATACTTTATAGGGTCGGAGATGTCTCCTTCACTGCGTTGCACACTTTTGACCAAAATTATAATACCCTCTGCAAGGGTATAAAAAACAAGAAAGGAAAGCTAACTTCAAGCGGAGCCGAAGTTGATATACCCTTGCAGTTAAGCAGAAGCTTATGTTATTATTATATATATCAGATCCTATATAGTTGTCCGATCCTTATGAGAATTTCACCATCAACAAAATTTCTAATAAAAATATTGGAAACAGCCCCAAGCATCTTTAAAAATAGAAAGGTTGTGCCATTTCCGATCGTTCAGTTATATGGCAAGTATAGGATATAGTTGGCCGATTCTTATGAAACATAAGATTAGATTGCCTAAAACGGAAACCATAGATAGTCCCATCACTCTAGCTTCAAAAACAACAAAGTTAAGCCAATTATCCTAATAAAATTTTGCAAATCGGATAAGATTTCCCAAAATGCAATCTGTACTAAGTCCCATCCTTCTAACTTATAAAAAAAAACAAAGTTATGGCATATCCGGCATATATCAATCAATATGGCATATATCAATCATATAATAAACATGTATTATATCTAAAATAAATGCGCAAAGATAAAAAATTAAAAAAAACTGGAAATTTCGTTTTTCCAGTTTTTCTAGTTAAACCAATTGTTGAATGTAACAATTTATTTTGGGTGTGCGATATAAAATAATAAATATTAGAAAAGTATTGGCGGAGTTGGTTTTCCTGTTTTTTTTTAGCTTTTAATCCATGATTTGGGCCAAAACGGTGGTGGCTGCATTTATTTATTTGCATTATATGCCGTCCGACATTTCTTTCAGAAGTTATTCAAGAAATTAGATTTTTACAGCTTTTTCAAAAAGTTGTAGAACAATAATTGCTCATATCATATGAGTCATATGACATTAACAAAAATCTCCAATTTTATTCAGTATTGCAAAGAAAAAAATATAGACAAACAGACCCACTGGCTTCATTTTGAAAAAACTATAAAAATCGAATTTCTTGAATAACTTCTGAAAGAAATGTCGGACCGGGTCGGTTGAAGTACCAATCTTCTGAGTCTTCTCATTAAGACATGAGACACTGAAACATAAAGCAGAATTACATCAAAAGTTGCCATCAAACAACAAAGTTCGAGGTTAGCCGACTGGAGAGCGTCGTTGTTCCTAACACGGAGGGCCTGAGTTCGAGTCCAACTTGAGTCAATGTTTATGTTTTACTTTTTAAGCCCTTTTTTATTTGGATTTTATTTTTAAATATATAAACTAAAATCTGAAAAGATATACTCCATTTTTTTAGGGTATTGACCAAATATATGCAGACTCCAAAAAGCAAAGTTGCCATTCAAATACACACACATGTATAAGTAAATGCAAGCTTCACAGGAGGCTGTACACAATGGGTAGCTGCACTTACAGGACTATATCTTGAGTTAACGGATTTTGCCAGATATGAGCGATATATCAAAAGTTGCGTCATCTCAAAAGCTATCTCCACGTGCTATATAAAAAGGATCAGTCGACCAAATTTTGAAAAACAATTTTTTTTCTTAAAAAAAAGTTTATTTTCAGTGTATTTTTTTTTTGTGTACTATATGAATTTCTTCATTAACAAAGTTTTTTTAATTTTTTGACGTAAGCTTAAGGTATTTCAAAAAGTTGTAGAACAATAGTTGCTCATATGATAGTAACAAACATTTTCCAATTTTTTTCAGGATTTTTAAGATAAAAATAGTGCAAATAGACAAACCGGCGCAAACTGGCTTCATTTTGAAGAAGAAGAAAAAATCGAATTTTTCGAATAACTTCTGAATGAAATGTCGGATCGGGCCGATTGAGATACCAATCGACGGCAGTCTGTGTATTGTTTGAATTTTATTGCCAAAAATAAGTACGGATATTAGATATCTCTAAGCACTAGGCCGCCACTAACGAACAAAATAGTCGTGAATTTATTTAAAATTATTTTTCATTTAATATTGGCGTTTAATTCTGACGCTTGGATATTCATAAATTGTGAAATGTGTCCACCAGCCCCACTTTAGTAATAAAAAAATTTTTTACTTTCACCCTAATTTCTCCCAAACCAATTAACTTTTGGAATATGTTTCGACAAAAATTATCTTATTGAAACAATACCTTTCGATTGGTATATCATTCATTTAGATCGGTTGCCTACAGACAATTTTTAATTCTTCGGCTATATATAGAGTTTCCTCGCGCACGCCTAGGCATGCAGGTCGTCACCTCGTGGACTTCCGTCCACAGTGATATATAGTATAATATTGGGGAAACATGTAAGTGAGCACCTCCAACTATATGATTTCCTATATCTGCATTAGTTTAGCTTCAAACTAAATGAAATGAATCGCTGCCAGAATAATTTCTGCAGCTCCACTTTAATATTTTTGTGTTAAATTTATATTAAATAAAGATTATTTAACTCATTATTTGATTGACAATTTAATGGTGAGTTATATGTGCGATAATAGTATTGATTTTATGCTGTCTGTGTATTGTTTGAATTTTATTGCCAAAAATAAGTACGGATATTAAATATCTCTAAGCACTAGGCCGCCACTAACGAACAAAATAGTCGTGAATTTATTTAAAATTATTTTTCACTTAATATTGGCGTTTAATTCTGACGCTTGGATATTCATAAATTGTGAACTCATTTATATTATTCGTTTTGTCTTTTTGCTTAGACCCTAAATTTTTAGTATTTGCCTCACAATACATTTTTTTATTGCCCCACGCCATTGCTGGGAACCCGATACTGCTGGAGCTCATTTACTTTGTTGCTAGAGCGGCGGCTCCGACCCCGCACACCCTTTGCCATGCCAACTGCCTTCATGGGCAGAATAGCTTCAGCAAGCATTTCTCTACCAGTGCGATTTAACTTGGCCACATATGAGCTCTCCATTCCAGCAGTACAGGAAGAATATACCATACGCTAGTGACTCAGAATCTGATAGTAAAGGGCCCACCGCGTACTAATCCCACAGTAGGAATTGTGGACCCAGAGCAGCTTAAAGTTGTAATTCAGGCCGCGGTTAACCATGCCTTGGCGGAAAGGGTCAACAAAGAGCAGTAATTGCGCCAAGACATAGAGCAGTTGACAGCAGTTGGTGGCAGCGGTGCAAGTCGTGGGCTCTCAATGGGCTCTTAAACCTTGATTTTTGGAGCTTCTGCTTGTCTCTTGGCGGCAAGCGGAAGTAGCAGCATATTACATTTTTAGGAATTATGTTAATAGCTCACGCCATTATCAGGCGGCAGTCATAATTAGGAGTAAGATTAGGGGCCCTGCCGATGCAGTGCTAACCTCGTTCGGCACAATATTGAATTTTGAATCACATAGAGTGAAAAGCGACAGATTCACGTCATCGAGCAGGAGATGGGTACCTTCAGATACGGAAGCCTCACGCTTCTGCAGTACTTTGACAAGGTCGAGAAAAACTCACCTTGCTTACTAATAAGGCAACTATGTCGTACAAAGCATCGGCGGCAAGAATTTTATGAAAAAAATTCCGAGGTGATGCGCTCCGCATTTTTATTTCGGGTCTCAAGCGCAGCCTCTCCGATGCCCTTTTCTCGGCAAAGCCGAAGGACATGCCAACTGCGTTGGCATTGGCTCAAGAAGTGGAATCAAACCACGAGAGGTACACCTTTGCAGCATCGTTCGCGAAGAGCCTGGAGGATAGGGACAGGAAGCAAGTTCCAAAGGCGCAAGATCGCCAACAAACGTCCTATCAAGGGCACTCCCAAGTGAGTGCGGGCAAAAACCCGCACAAAAACAACACAAGGCTCAGGTGCACTCCGCTCCGGGCAGCGACAGGCGTCGTGAAAACACGCCAGAGCCCTAGGATGCTCAAGCCATCTCAAGCGCCGGCCTACCAAAATAGGAAGCCGGCCGGATCCGATCGATCCGGCCCGCACAAAAGGCAGAGGGTAAACCACATTACTCAGGGCCCAAACGAAACCGAAGATTACACCGCCGCAGCTTCAAGCGCGGCACAAGAAGTCAGTGACGATGCTGTCCATGAATATGATTCGGACGCAATTATTTTTTTAGGTGAAAGTCCCTGTCATCCGACGAAGAGTAGCGGGGGTAGATATGAGACTTTTAATAGATACGCGCGCGGCAAAAAGTTTCATCCGTCCATACGAGGGATTGAAAGGTGTCCGCCCAGTAGAATCGCCATTCATGATACATTCGATCCATGGCGTCACCACAATCACTAATAAGTGTTATGTTTCCCTATTTAACTTGAAGGCCACTTTTTTCATATTACCAGATTTGTCCTCGTTTCATGCCATAATTGGTCCTATTAAAACAGGCAGGGGCATCGCTTTGTCTAGCTTCCGGCTACCTCAAATGGGGCTCCGAAGTAGAAAAGTTACAGTTCCAATCGTGCCCCGACGTCACCATTGATTGCTCGGACGCGCCGCCTCTAGTTAAAGAGGCCTTTATCAAAATGCTTGGCGAACGAAAAAAAGCCTTTGCAAACTACCATCAGGACTGTAAGCGAGGAGCCCATTTATGCCAAGCTTTACCCATACCTAATGGGGGCTCCAGATTTGGTCAACAGCGAAATCAAAGAGCTGCTATAAAATGGCATAATACAAAAGTCAAAGTCCCCCTACAATAACCCAATATGGGTAGTAGACAAAAAGGGCACTGACGAAGCGGGCAACCGCAAAATGCGACTCGTGTTGGACTTTCGCAAATTGAACGAGAGGACGATACCCGATCGCTATCCCATGCCAAATATCTCTATGATACTAGGGAATTTAGGCAAAGCCAAATACTTCACGACACTTGAAGTCAAGCTACCACCAGATCACTCTTCGCCGAGTTTCGCCGGCTTCCGTTTGGTTTGAAGAATGCTGCCAGCGTCTTCCAAAGAACCATCGACGACATACTGCGAGAGCAGATTGGCAAATTTTGCTATGTCTTTGTTGAGATGATATCGTTACGTTAAGAACGTTAGTTTCTTGGGCTTTATTGTCACTAATAAAGGTGCCACAACTGACCCAGAAAAAAACCAAGGCCATACAGGAATTCTTCAGCTATCCCGACTACAAGAAGGCGTTCAATCTAACGATGGATGCCTCGGCACATGGCATCGGCGCAGTACTGTCCCAAGAGGGAAGACCCATTACTATGATATCTAGGACCCTGAAGGACCGAGAGGTTAACTACGCTACCAACGAAAGGGAGCTGTTAGCCATAGTTTGGGCACTGGCCAAATTACGCCATTACTTATATGCAGTAAAAGATATAAATATCTATACTGACCACCAACCGCTGACGTTCGCAGTAGCGGAATCCAATCCGAATGCGAAAATCAAGCAATGGAAAGCCCGCATCGACTAGTCCGGTGCCAAAATGTTTTACAAGCCCGGCAAAGAAAACCTCGTTGCGGATGCCCTCTCAAGACAGCAACTTAACGTTCTGGGAGAGGAAGAAGCTTTTTCTAGCGCAGCCACAATTCACAGTGAGCTGTCGCTCACCCACACACTACGGATAAGCCCATGAATTGCTTTCAAAACCATATAACTCTGGAGGAGCCACGCTTTCCGTCGAAACGCAGCTTCGTACTCTTTGGAAACAAGAGACGACATAGCATCGACTTCACTTGCAAAGGGTCATTGCTCGAAGAGCTCGCGGATATTATCGTTCCTAAAAGCGTAAACGCCATTCATTGCGATTTGCATACGCTAGCAATGATACATGACGAATTGGTTCTGCAATTCCCGGCTACCAAATTTTGGCACTGCAAAAACCGCGTGACGGATATTTTTGCAGTTGCTGAGAGGCGAGAAGTCCTCACCGTTGAGCACAACAGGGCTCACAGATCGGCCCAAGACTACTTCCCAAAAATGGCTAAACTAGCAAGCGAAATAGTCGCTAATTGTAGGACATGCGCTAAGGCGAAGTATGACAGACACCCCAAAAAGCATGAGCTTGGTGATACACTACTCCCATCTCATTTAGGAGAAATGCTACACATAGACATTTTCTCCACGGAGAAAAAATATTTCCTTACGTGCATTGACAAATTCTCGAAATTTGCCATGGTCCAACCAATTCCCTCTAGAAACAAGAGGACCTGAAACCGGCATTACTACTGCTGACGAACAATTGATAATTTTTAAAATATGGGCAATTATATATTGAAATCATTGAGAGCAGCGCTACTCAACCCGGTGACCTTATAAAAAATTAATAAAGAAAAAGAAGCTATATTATCTATATTCCTTGATGATCCAATACAAGGTGGTCACACAGGCATTACAAAAACCTTGACCAAGGTCCAGAGACACTATTACTGGAAAAATATGTCCAAATATATAAAAGATTACATAAAGAAATGTCCTAAATGCCAAAAGTCTAAAAAAACAAAACACACTAAGACCCCATTAACTATAACTGAAACTCCGCACAGAGCACACTGACAATGGAATCATCAAATCAAACAATGGAAACGAGTACGCGGTAACACTTATTTTGCCCAAAGAGGAATCCCTTGAAACTCCCATCCTTCTAACTTGAAAAACAACCAAGTTAGGGCATTTCCGATCAATCAGTTATATGGCAGCTATAGGATACCGACTATAGGTTCCGACTTATATACTGCCTGCAAAGGAAAGATGGGTGTGTGCAAAGTTTCAACTCGATAGCTTTAAAACTGAGGGACTAGTTTGCGTAGAAACAGACTGACGGACAGACGGTCAGACGGACAGACGGTCAGACGGACAGACGGACATGCTTATATCGACTCAGGAGGCGATCCTGATCAAGAATATATATACTTTATAGGGTCGGAGATTTCTCCTTCACTGCGTTGCACACTTTTGACCAAAATTATAATACCCTCTGCAAGGGTATAAAAACAATAAGTACATAAAGATAGTGTTTGGTGATTGATCCTTTTCAATGACTTTTTTCTTTTTTTTCCAAAATAATAATTGTTAGAAAACGTTATAAAGTGTTTATTTATTTGCATATGAAACGGAGTGCTAGAAAGCTCCGATTTAGAATGCATATGCACTGAGATAGAGAGTACAAGTGGGCCCGCCTTTTAGCATTGGACGGGCGAAAGCTCGTTAACTTAATGAGAAGGATAAAATAAAGCCGAGCAGCCGAGAGGAGTCAGCTTGCGACTAACAACAGCGATGAGAAAAATTATTATATGCTAATCTATAATTATTACATTTATATATATATGTTACATTTATATTGAATTTATGCAGTTGCTGCTGCCTAACCCGACATACTCCCCCCAGTTGAGGCCTGTCCTTCAACTTCATCCTTAAGGGGCAATAGGTAAAGCTTGGTCACTGCGAGCTTGGTAGTTCCAGAAGCGGTTCTAACCACCGCCACTCGACGCACTCCATCCCGACCAGGGACTAGATCCAGAATTCTAGCCAACGGCCACTTCATGGGGGGTAGGTTCTCGTCCTTGACTAGCACCACATCGTTAATCGCCAAGGCAGGGCCGGACGCACGCCATTTGGAGCGCTGCTGAAGAAGGCTTAAATACTCCTCCTTCCATAGGGCCCAGAAAGACTACTGCAGGAAAGACACACGCTGCCAGCTGTCCATACGGTTGAAATTCAGCTTTGTGACATCAGGCTCGATAAAACTGACTGACGGACCACCAGCTAAAAAATGGGATGGCGTTAGAACATCAAGGTCTGCAGGATCCTCTGAAAGAGGCAATAAAGGCCGTGAGTTTATGGCAGCACCAATGTGACAAAGCAGAGTTCGCAGCTCGTCAATCCAAGAACTGAGGATCCAACAGCCCGGTAAAATTGATGCTTTGCAGTTTTGACAGCCGCTTCCCAGAGTCCACCAAAATGCGGAGATTGAGGAGGAATAAAATGCCACTCGATGGACTCAATCGCGCAAAACTCCAGAAGCGCTCGTTGATGCTCATCGCTTATGAAGAGGTGGAGCAGCTCCTTTAGCTCGTTTTTAGCTCCAACAAAATTGGTCGCATTGTCAGACCAAATGTGCTGAGGCTTTCGCCGAGTGCATATAAACCGTTTTAAAGCATGTAAAAACGCAGATGTGGATAGATCCTTTACAAGCTCTAAGTGCACGGCTTTAGTAGCAAAGGAAATGAAAACACTCACGTAACATTTTACGGGAGCTTTATTGCGAACTTCTGGCTTATAGTAAAATGGGCCGCAAAAATCCACACCAGTCACTCCGAAGACTTGGCAACCGCTGACTCCTCCCCCCGATCGGCCAGTATTGGGATCGAATAATAGCCAGCAGAGCCAGATGAAAATCAACAATTATAGCCCGAGTAACTGGATGGCTTCTAGGCAATATAATTGGATGACGACTATCAAAATCAAATGTACGACGTCCACGCGCAACAGGCCAAACTTATATAAAAAAGGAGAGGATGTGGCAAGTATGCTGGCTGACGAAATTTCCTTTCCATTCTGAAGCGCCTTTATGTCATCCCAAAAATACACACGCTGCCCCAGAAGCAATAGTAGGTGGGTTCCAGCCTTGATGTCGCTTGCAGTGACAACCTTGTAACGGACTTGCTGTGAGAACTTGTGCACATAAGCAAACACACGCTGCAGTGCTGGAAAAGAGTTGGCGTACTTTCAACCAGCTGTCACGTCAACGTACGGGGATTTGATTAGCAGAACCCTTGCCCTTAGCTCCAGAGTGGGTTTTTCAGATAGCACCGCTGCAGGCCACTGGTCTTGAAGTCCAAGAAGAAACGCAGGACCATCGGACCACAGGTTGTCAGTAACTAACTCCTTGGGAAGAGCACCACGCGAGAGGATGTCTGCCGGGTTCAAAGACGTAGGAAAGTAAAGGAACATAACGCCATTCCATCGTTCTGGTCAATTCCTGGATTGTTGAAACTCAATTGACGACGAAAACATTAAAACAAGCGGGCTCCTCCCGAATCTAGGACACAGCAGAATCGCACCAGCAGAAATACCTCCCATCGTAGACCTTCAACTGAGCTACTTCCGACATAAGGCATAGCTTCTGAAGAAAAATCTTCGCCTTCGTAATGACAAGTCCAACAAGCCCTATCGGATCATAAAGCCGGGCGATTGAAGAGAGGATGAGGCGCCTAGTGGGCTTCGAGGGTGACTGGAGCCGTTCAAACGAAAATAGCAAGCGATCAGTAGAAGGATCCCAAGCTAGGCCAAGAGTCTTCGTAAAGTTGCTGCCAGCTTTGGTTGGATCAGACCAGACATCAAAACGTCATTCAATGAATACCCAGACGTAGTGGCAGCCGAACCATCAAAAACAACCCTGAGCTTGGTTGTTGAGCTGTCCTCCTTCAAAATGCAGTGATGTGGCAGGAAATACTGTCTGGCAGGTCGTGGGCTAGGCGGGACTGGAGGCATATGCCCCAAATCTAAATACTCCTTACTCCAGCATACTGATCCTTTAATTGAGGCAAAGTTAACTGACGGCAAAGCTTCCTTTCGAGGGATTGAAATCGCCGCACGACTCGTGAGTATGACACACCCAGCAACTCAGAGCTGACCTTCAACGGCAGCTTCACCGAGTAGGCGCCTGACTCGAGCCGAGCCGAATTCTGCCCCAAATAGCGTCTCGCAATCCAATTCCTCTTTCGTCCACTTCACAATGGGCTTGGAGCAGTCTTCGATTTTCCAAAATTTACGGAGCAGACGCTCTAAGCGCTCATCCAGCTGGCTTGAGCTCTTCACAACGTCCTTGCGGGCTGTGGCTTTCGGGCTGTGGCGACTTTCACTCCAGATGTGAGCCACCGCCACACACAACCCATCCAAGCCGGGTTTTCTGCAGCATCGGTAGGCCAGCTGAGAGCTGTATTTGACCAACACCCAGCAGATCATAGAATAGACTGGCTCCGATAAGTAAATCGATCCGCTGCGGCCGAAAGAACTGGGGAACAGCCAACGTGAGGTTTGACGGAATATTCCAGCTGGAGACATCCAAGGTATAGCTAGGCTGGAGGTCCGTGATGTTGGTAGCGATTACAGCGTTGACGAGGGCCGAATATTCAGAGCAATAGGATCGTAGGAGCACATCAACAGGGAATCCGTCTGTCGCGAAGCCAGTGTTGCCAATGTCCGATACTGCCACGTACGATTAGCCAGTAACTAGCCAGTCGGGACGTAATCCCGTGCACCTGCGATCCAGAATCCAAAAGAGCCCGGCATGGAACAAAAACCCCAGAACGACTCCGAATGAGAATGTTCGCCGTGGCCAGTAAGGTTATCTCACCGCTGTGACCCTGGGCAACTAGTGCATTAGCCGTGCATGGTGAAGCGCCTATTGGCTCGGTGGACTCGGCTTCGGCTGATGTAGACGGCACAGCAGAAGGCTGGCTGCTGGAGACTGTAACTCAAAAAAATGCAACAGACTGTGATGCCTTCTCCCACAACTGCAGCGAGGCACTCACAATTATCAGCGAGGCACTCACGTAGGTGATGGCCAGTTTGGAGACATTTCCGACATAGACCTAGTCGCCTAGCCTCGCCAAGGCGGCTCTTAGGGGGCAATGACAAAAATCTTGGGCATGCAGAAACTACATGGGACCACCCACCGCATAATATACAAGCAGAGGCAGGTGAATTAGTAATAATAAAGAATGCTCTACTGTTATTTGTGACTCTACGTCTTCCCACCTGAGTGCCCGGCGCGTAAACGGCCAAGGCCACATCCATAGCCTCCAAAGTCCTGCATCGCCATCGACTCCCAAGTAGGGATGAGATCCGAGTTCGAGGCATTTTGACCTTCCTCCCACTTGGCCTGAGTAGCTGGATCCAACCTTTGAAGAAGTACCTGGACAATGATGCAGCCGGCGATCTGAACTGTCGTCACCAAATTTTTTAAGGCTCGCATATGGGCATTGAACTTATCGGAAAGCCCTCGAAGCGCTGCCACTGAGTCACCTTCCAATAGATTGAGGCCCAAAGTCTCGTTCACATGAGCCTGAAATATCAACCGACGGTTATTAAATCGATTCTCCAAAGCTGCACTGCGACATCATAATTCTCCTCGGAGATTTCCAAGGACCGGACTGCCTCTAAAGCAAAGTCCCGAAAACAAGATCGCAACCTCTGAAACTTTTCCACCTTACTTATATAAGGATTGCAGCCTACGATCGTTGAAAAGACCGAATGAAACTCAGCCCACTCTGAATATCCTCCGCTGAAAGTAGGAAGAGGAAGAGGAGGCAAGGCTTGAAAACTCCGACTGAACGCTGGTTCCACCTGGATACTGGACGCTTCGCTGGCAAGGGTGTAATGGGCAGCAATTTGAGCAGAGCGCAACGACGTCTCGTGCTCAATTTCGGCATGCATCGTAGCTACAAGCTCAGACACTGTCCATCGCAAGTCGCTGCTTAAAATCGTCGCACATGGCGACCAACTGGCCGTGACGCACATGGAGCAAAGCATCCTCCACCTTTGACATTGGCTGTAGGGCGCCTCGGATTCTCTTCAAATCCTGGAGGATACCCTTTGCCTTGTATTTTAAAATCGCACTCCGAGATGGAGTGGGTTCTCCTGTGACGGCGCCGCTGGAGTTCATCGCCACTAAAATTGAAACACGCTCAATTTAGTTAAAAACACGCACAAATTTATTTTTGCGCCAAAATTATAGCTCTTGTTTATTTTATTATATTTAATTATATTTGAGCGCAGCGAGCACGATTTATCCCACTGTGCGCTCAGGCTGCAGGCTGCAACCGTACACTGAATTGTGGAATGTATATATATATGTAAGCTTGTGTGAGTCGAATGCACTAGCAAGTGGAACGTGTTTATGTATGTATGTATTTTGGCGGACCGGATAACAATTGTATGTATTGTATTTATTTATATTATTAAATGATTATGTATAAATACAAAAAAATTGTTTCACTGATGCACTGTGTGCCGGTTATGTTCAAAAATGGACATATGTACATATGTTAATACACCTCAAAAATTGAAGCGGGTATGTTCGCACTGTTTTATGCTCGTGGAATTGTTTTATTTATTTTACTAATTATAATTTATATTAATTAAATCACGTCGGGGTCACCAATGTTTGATCATTAAGCCTTTTCAATGACTTTATCCCTTTTTTCCAAAATAACAAAAAAGGGACTTATTTGTTTGAAAACGTTATAAAGTGTTTATTTATAAAGCGCTTACAACAGCGATGAGAAAAATGTAAATAAATTTGACAAATTAATCTGCGAATTAATGGCATCGGGAGCAAAAATCGAGGAGGTGGATAAAGTAGCTCAACTTCTTTTAACCTTACCTTCAAATTATGATGGAGTTGTTAGAGCGATAGAAACTTTATCTGCCGAACATGTTACTCTTTCTTTGTCAAAAACCGCTTACTTGACCATGAACTAAAGTTCTTCAAGCGATATATTTCAATAACAACTAATTTAATGACCCGTACATAACTAAAACGTTATATACATCACTGGTCCGTCCGATTCTTGAGTATGGATCGTGTGTCTGGAGTCCTCAATATGGAGTACACCAAGATCACATTGAATATGTACAAAAAAACTTCCTTACTTTTGCGCTTAGGGGACTTAATTGGGATGCAAATCTGTACCTCCCCTCTTATCATAGTAGACTTTTACTAATCAACTTACCATCATTAACAAATCGTAGAACGATGCTGGGTGTCATGTTTTTATATAATCTTATTTATGGAAATATAGACAGCCAGCATTTACTAACACGCTTAAATTTTAACATTCCTAGTAGAAGGACCAGAAACTTTCATCCTCTGCTCCTCAGCCATTGTAGTTCGACATATGCCCAACACGATCCGTTCAGGGTATTATGTTCGGACTACAATGGTCTCTACCACATCTTGTCACTTTGCCCTACTAACAATCTTAAATCGCTTATATTAACCGCTTTATCTGTGCAACACTCTTCCTCGTAATATCTTTCTCCTAATCCTCGCTTATCTATCTCGGATCTATTCCCGCGATTCGAGCCGTACGTTACGCGGCAGCGTCCCTCGGTCGGTTGGACGGGAGGTGGGCTGTACGTATGCAGTGGGAACCGCGCAAACAACTAACAAAAGTCTCTGCATCTGAAATCCAAATTTAAGGCAAAACCCATGAACAACTTTAAATACACTTTAAAATGTCACCATTGCGGTAAGAAAGGTCACTTCAAGAAAGATTGCTTCAGTTTCAAAAGGGGCTTAGAGAATCAAGTTAAAGAAAAACAAGCCCAAGTTGCTAATGCCCAAACAGGCAGATCATTTGCGTTTATGTTGAGGCAGGGCAGAAATTATACAGGTGAAGCTGATGTATCCTTCATATTGGACTCAGGAGCTTCAGACCACATGATAAATAATATAAATCTGTTCTCAACTTATTCCACCCTGGATACGCCAATCGAGAATGCAATTGCAAACCTTGCTTTGCATACAAACCATACATATATGCTTTTGCAAAGAGAACAGTCCATCTTCTGCAAAGATGTCCCACAAAATTTACTGTCCGTCTCGAAGATGCAAGCTGCAGGCTTGACAATTGAATTCAATTCAAAGGGAGTGCAAGTTTTGATAAATGGACAAGAAGTTCTTGCAGGTACATGTGAAAATAATATATAAATGGTTAATTTAAAAATTGACCATGAAAAATAAACCATGAATCATATAACTTACGTAAAAATAAATCAAAACTATCGTTTGTGCCATGAAAGATTAGGACACATTAGCAAGTGAAAGTTTTTAGAAATTGTATGTGTTTTTAGAAATAATATGTTTTAAGATGTAAAACTTGTAAAAGAAGTTAAGTTGAATGATGAATTATGCGAAGCTTGTATAAATGGTAAACAAGCTAGACTTCCATTTGAAAAGTCTAAGAATAAAGAACATATACGTAGGCCTTTATTTATAATTTATTCAGATGGTTGTGGTCCAATAACTCCTTCTAGTATTGATGGAAGAAACTAGTATGTAATCATTGGCGATCAGTATACACATTACTGTGTAACTTACGTGATGGCATATAAATCCGAGAATATTTGTCAAATGAGATGAAAGATTATTGTAGCGAAAAAGGCATAAGTTACCATTTGACGGTTCCATATACACCACAATTAAATGGAGTATCTGAATGCATGATCAGATCTATGGCTGAAAATGATTAATGATTAATGGGATAAATTAAATAAAGGATTTTGGAGTGAAGCTGTTTTAACTGCATATTTAATTAAGGTATTAAATTAAGAGTGTTCACTGAGACTAGTTTATCTCGTCGCGAAAAACCGAAAGACAAAAGGGTGGCTGTAAAATTTAAATATAGCAACTACGAGAAATACGTGCACTCGGTTCAACTTTATAAATTTGATTATATTTCTATCAAAAGAACTTAAGCCTAGCTTATCTATTGCGGTAAAGCGGGGCGAATTCACGTGAGAGCGCCAGTGAGCTTTTCTTGCGCTCCGCTCCGCCCTATACTAACTTAGACTTCAATAAAATTGAAACTTAATATTCTACATTAATTCTACACCGGCCCCGTTGAAGGCCTCCATCAGGCTTCAACTACTGGCAACCTCGCCAGCTTGTGGACTGCTCTCCTGAAGACCGCTCCTGCACTAGTCCTGACGTCGGCGACCCTGACCTTTCCGTCCGCGCCGGCGTGAGTCTCGATGACCCTGGCGGTGATCCACTGTTGGGGCGGCTGGTTGTCCTCGGCGACCAGGACCAGATCGCCCTTCCTGGCGTCCTCCTGCTCCCGCTGCCACTTCGACCGCGCCTGTAGGCCCAAGACGTACTCCCGGGATCATCGCTGCCAAAACATTTGCTTGATTGAAGACAAGCCGCCATCGCCGCAAGCACGTTAGAACCTGCTGCTCCGGGGTCCGCGGTGCTGGTGGGGCGATGAGCGGCCCGCCTGTCAACAGGTGCCCGGGAGTCAACGCCTCGACGTCGCTTGGGTCCTGACTGAGGGCGCCCAGGGGCCTCGAGTTCAGGACGGCCTCGCCTCCAACGAGGACGGTCTGCAGCTCCTCTGCGGCAACTTCGCGCTGCCCACCGCTCGTAGGAGTAGGTGCTTTGCAGACTTCACACCTGCCTCCCATAGTCCGCCCATGTGCGGAGCCCGCGGCGGTATGAATGCAAATACGCATCCTTTTCTTGATGCGTATTGCCGCAGCTCGTCCGCTTCGCTCTCGATTTGGTGCCGCAGTGCCGCGAGTGGCGACTCGCTCCGACGAAGTTCGTCGCGTTGTCGCAGTGCACGATCTGCGGACATCCTCGGCGCCCAACGAACCTTTGGAAGGCCAATAAAAGGAATCAGTTAGCAAATCGGAAACTACTTCTTAATGTACTGCTTTGGATGCAAAACAAACATAAAGGGCAATGTAAGACTTGTAGGGTTGTCTACCACGAATTTTCAACGTCATTTCAATAGGGCCACAGAAATCCACGCCACATATGGAGAATGGGCGGAGAGCACGAACTCGATCTACGGGTAAATCTCCCATGATTTGAGTCATCAGATGAGGCTTGCATTTAAAACAGCGTATGCATGACCGCACTGTCTGACTGCAGACTTCCTGCGCGCTTACTATCCAAACGCGCTCACCAGTGCTCGTGGACCCACATGAAAATTCGACTCGTGCAAGTATCGGACGTAGCTCTGAACAAATTGAGAGCGCTTCGTCAACAATACTGGAAACTTGGCATCGTACGAAATAGGAGCATTAGCTAGTCGCCCCCCGACCCGCAACAACGAAAAGGTAAACCCAGCCTTAGAGGTTTCATGGACAAACGGACTTAACTTCTGTAGGCTTGGGCTAACAATAAGATTTTTTCGAATATTTTTAATTTCCTCCTGATATTCGTGCTCTTGGACTATCTGGACAATTTTATTAAAAACTTTTTCATTTTCGACAGGTGAAGGTACATTATCAGAAGTAACTACTAATTTTTTACACTTCTTTATAAAGCAGACCATGTAAACGAACACTCGCAGCAGTTTTAAGTGAGAGGAAAATCCTTCTATCACTTCCAACAAATATGAGGTAGAGACCATTGCAGTCAGTCCGACCGCATTCTTCTTTGCTTCCATCTGCAAGATCTCTGGTGTCGGATCAAACCGGGGGCTCGTTGGCCACTTATCTTCCGGCTCCGTTAGAAACGATGGACCTGTGAACCAGATTGATTCTATCGTTTCCTTTACGTCTCCACCTCTTGACACAACATCTGCCGGGTTCTGTTTCCGGGTTCTCTGACCACTCTTGAATCTCAGCAACTCTATTTGATACGAACGTAGACAACGACGATGGATGGGAACGAATCCAATAAAGACAAACTTTCGATCGGTGCTTTGATAAGAGGTTTTATTTTTCGACAGAGGTCCGCGAGAAGGTGAGCGGCACATAACTCAAGACGGGGGAGCGTCTTTGTCTTGAGAGGCGCTACTTTCGACTTTGCAGTCAATAACGAGACTTTACTACCTTTTGCAGATTTGCAACGGATATAGACGCAGGCTCCATAGGCTCTCATCGATGCGTCAGAAAAGGCATGAATTTCAATTGGTGACATTGGCTCACTCATCACAAATCTCGGTATTGAGATAGTTTCTAACTGTGACAAGGCAAGCTGAATTTTGTTCCACGCGGTTTCCAAGTGCAGTGGAATCGACTCATCCCAATCTAGCTTATTAAACCAAAGTTCCTGCAACAGGATCTTTCCTTTGATAAGGGTCGGGCTTAATAAGCCAATGGGGTCGAAAAGCTTTGATATCACCGAAAGAATATTCCGCTTAGTCGCCCTTTGACCCATGACTGACATATCAATTTCGAATTTAAACACGTCATCTTTAGGAACCCAAACGATTCCTAGTGTTTTTGTCAGCTCTGAGTCCGAAAGTGTTATTGGCTTAACCGTGCTCACGGATGCAGTACGCAGGACGCATCAAAAACGACTCGGAGCTTGGTCGTTGTACTTTGAGGCCGAAAGACCCACTGGTGGGGAATAACGTAGTGTGGAGAAGCAAGAACGTCATTGCTTGCAGGGGACATATGGCCTAGGGATTCCAAATACATTTTCTTTAAGTTCGGATCTCGAGTTTAACTTCGATTTAATGTTCCTCACATAACTCTTATTCTGGCGACAACATCTTTTTAGAAGATGGAACTTCTTCCAACGACCAGATTTTTTTCAAATTTTTGTCTATTGACTCTAATATTTCTTCTTGGCATTTCAGACTAGAGACCGGCTGTTGAGGAGTTGAGGAATTTGCCAGATATTTTCCCGGTACTATCCACCCAAGGAGAGTTTTTTGAAGGATGGGATGGTTCGGACCTTGCTTTATTTGGCCAACGGACAACAGTTCGAAAAATGACTCAGCTCCAATTAGCATATCTATCCGCTGAGGTTTGTAAAAATATGGGTCTGCTAATGGCAAGTTGTTTGGTAGGGTCCAATCTTTCACGTTGACTGACGTTGCTACCGTGTGACCTTTTCGCAGACAATTCCATCATAGGGAGGCTGACTTAACAAACTCAAACCTTTGCATTACAGCAAGGCGAGTGAACGGACTGCACTGGGCCAATAAATGGTTGTTAGCGTTACAATAACTGCAAGCTGGTTTGGCGTTGGTAGAAGAACAAGCCAACGAAGTTCTATTCAATTGCTTGCTGAACCCAGTTTTTTCTTGTTTTGGGTTGCCAGTCTCTTCAGCGGACAGATGCTGGTATCTACGATTTAGTATTTTTTCGAAATCGGACCACAGCGGCAATTCCTCATAATCCAGTGACTCTTCCCATTTTTGCTTGGTCACTGGATCCACTCTACTCAAAACTAAATGGATAATCATTGAGTTTGCAATTTTAGTATCGGCTCCTATGGATAATAGTGATCGCAGACGACGCAGACGGCTGAGAAATTTTCGGAAGGCTAAACAGTTGACGTATTTGGTTCGCAAAGATGAGACATTCGTTATCATAAACTCTTATTAGACTAGCGATAGCTTTGTCGTAATTACTCTCGGTGACTTGGAATGCCTTGATAGTTCCTAAGGCTTCACCAGAGAGGCAAGAAATTAAGTGATTAAATTTCTTAATAACAGGAATTCCACTGAATTTTGGCAATGCCAAACTGGGAAGTCGAGTTCGAGTTGGGGCTGCAGAAATTGCAGTAGCTGGACGGGAGTCTTCAGCTGATTTAAAGGCATTACCTCGCCTTGATTAGGATCCTAACTACCAAGGCTCCTTGCCTTGGTAGTTATTCCTAATTCTTCCAACTCGGCTCCGAAATCATCCAATTCATCTATTTGCTCGATCTGGTCTTGCAACTCATTTGCTTTAGAAATTGCGTCATCTAAAACCTGAAGCCTGCACTCTAGCTCGGGTTTGTTTAGAGGAAGTGATCCATCTTCCAAACCTTCCTCCAACCAGCGAATGCTTTTAACTTTGACATTTAATCTTCTCTTTAAGTCAATTAGAGTTGTGGAATTAAGTTTTTGTTTAGAACTTTCCAGTATAAATAATTTATTTTTTTCAATACAAAATCGAAAACAATGCAAATTTAAGATTTAATATTTTATTTAAATTTTGTTAAATAAATTTTATTAAAGATTTTTCTTGTTGTTGAATTAAATTTTAATTTGATATCAAGAAAATGCGAAAACGAAATAATTAATTAATCTTATTTAAATATAATAAATAATTTATTAAATTTAACCAAAAAAAATCTAAATTGATGAATTAATTAATAAACGAATTATTTGACAGTCGAGGCACAGAGTATCCAAAAAAATAGTTGATCGCCAATGACACCAAAACCAATATGCACGACCAAATTGTAGGGGAGCGCGTCACTTGGCATTCCGTTAAACTATACGCGCCAAAAAGTGCATATACATACATACATACATCAGCGGATAACGGTAAACAAGAATATTATCGCTGCATCTATTTATATATATATGCACCAAATATATGGCTTCATGAAGCGCCGCTCCACCACTACCTACTTATTGGAGCTAACATCTTTTATCACGGATGGCTTCCGGAATGGCTTACAAACAGACGTCATATACACTGACTTCAGTAAAACATTTGACTCTGTTAACCATTCGCTTCTTATAAGTAAACTCAGTCTTTTGGGATTCCCAACTGATCTTCTTATGTGGATTTCGAGCTACTTATCAGGGAGAACCCAACGTGTTTTCTTTAAAGATGTTACCTCGCGTGTAGTCCGCGCCACATCGGGGGTGCCCCAAGGAAGCCATCTTGGACCCCTACTTTTCACTCTGTTTATTAACGACTTGCCCCTTGCCTTAACTAATTCACTTGTACTTATGTACGCTGATGACGTTAAGCTATGCCTTCAGTATAAATTCACTAGCGCCCAGTCTAGACTTCAATCCGATTTAAATAAACTTCAAAATTGGTGTTTAGCAAATAACCTAAAGGTTAATGGATCGAAATGTAAACTTATGTCTTTTTACCGATCTAGTCCTCACCAGGCTATGTACTTTCTCTATGGGAACTCCTTAGAACGATTAACTCAGGTTAACGATCTATGTGTCCTATTAGATTTGAAACTTAAATTTACCGACCATGTATCTACCATGGTTAATAAAGCTATGGGTGTGCTTGGTTTTATTAAAAGATGGTCAAAAGAATTTAATGACCCGTACATAACTAAAACGTTATATACATCACTGGTCCGTCCGATTCTTGAGTATGGTTCGTGTGTCTGGAGTCCTCAATATGGAGTACACCAAGATCACATTGAATCTGTACAAAAAAACTTCCTTTCTTTTGCTCTTAGGGGACTTAATTGGGATGCAAATCTTTACCTCCCCTCTTATCATAGTAGACTTGTACTAATCAACTTACCAACATTAACAAATCGTAGAACGATGCTGGGTGTCATGTTTCTATATAATCTTATTTATGGAAATATAGACAGCCAGCATTTACTAACACGTTTAAACTTTAACATTCCTAGTAGAAGGACCAGAAACTTTCGTCCTCTACTCCTCAGCCATTGTAGTTCGACATATGCCCAACACGATCCGTTCAGGGTATTATGTTTGGACTACAATGGTCTCTACCACATCTTATCACTTTGCTCTACTAACAATCTTAAATCGCTTATATTAACCGCCTTATCTATGCAACACTCTTCCTCGTAATATCTTTCTCCTAATCCTCGCTTATCTATCTCGGATCTATTCCCGCGATTCGAGCCGTACATTACGCGGCAGCGTCCCTCGGTCGGTTGGACGGGAGGTGGGCTGTACGTATGCAGTGGGAACCGCGCAAAAAAAAAAAAAAAAATATATATATATGTGCACCTTTATTTTATCTGTAATAAATAAAATAATTTTTGGCTGCACTTTTGTATATATTTGGAAGATTTGTACAATCGTGAACGAGGGGTAGGGGGCGACAGGGATTGGTAATAATATATAGTAACATATCAACAAAATTTCTTTAAGTGTATATCAGTAAATTTTGTAAACCAAATTTTTAAGCCGACGCTGAAGCCTTTTGTATTGAAATTCGTAATCCAGCTGCAAATAACATCATACCAATTTTTGTAAAAACAAACATTTAATTTTTCAATTCGGCTGAAAACAGCCTCATTTTCAGATTTCCAATTTCTAAGAGTCACTTCAGATTGAAAACCAAAACAATATTTTGATAAACATAATCCCGACTCAAATCTTTCTCACTCCTTTCAAGTGAGATAAAACTAAACAGCTCAAACCATTCTTAAATGGGCATCCACTTCACAGGAAATTTCACATGTTCTTGTCACCTCGACCAAAGTCTTCCACGTCAACTGACACCTCAAGTAATAGGTTCCGACTGAATCGATTTCCTTCAGAAAACAAAAGCCTCTCTGAGAGAAAAGCTTCTTTCGAGCTTTGATCTGCAAAAAGCTTCAGCAAGGGTAGCTTTAAAAGGGACTTAGAGCCCCAAAGTTAAGTTAGTTCGGAAATTCTAAAATTCTAAGCAGTAGTTCTGAAATTCTAAGCAGTTTTAAGGAATTACACTGTATCAAAACCGAAACTCAAATAAAAATATATTTTTTTCAAACTATTTTGAAAGAGATATTTAATTGGCGCAGTCGGTAGGATGTGTAAAAGTGATCATTCGAGATCATAGAACATCGTAGAAGTATTTTATGCTAATGCAACTGCAGCTATAATACTAACCGCGAGTGATAATCGCTATTCACATCCGCAAAAGAACTTATGTGTTAGTTTTAATTTGTAGCCCACTTTTCGAAGTGTGACCGCTACCGAAAATATACAAAACACAAAAACTTAAAATTAATTAGTAGCCCACTTTTCGAAGTGTGACCGCTACTGAAAATATACAAAACACAAAAAGATAAAATAAATTAGTAGCCCGCTTTCATAGCGTGACCGCTACCGAAATAAAAATTAAATACAAACATTAAAATGGGTGAACCAGTGGCACAAATCCAGTTACTCTCCGAGCTACACCTTAATCAAGCTTTAAGCCAGATTAGGCAAGTTCCCAATTTTAATGGAACCACCAGGGAATTAAGTGCATTCATCAGAGGGATCGAATACATTTTAAATTTGTATCCATCAACTGATCCGCGTCAAACAGCTGTATTCTTCAGAGCAATTGAGATGCAATTATCAGGAGATGCCCAGCGAGTGCCCATGAGTATAAAACCCAAACCCCATGCGAGGAATTACTAAGACGACTCTACAACACCCTTTCAATGGAAGTATTCGTAAGTTCGTCGAGGATATAGAATATAAAATATTTGTCATAACAAACAAATTGTCGTTAGAAAACAATAATTTAAATACAATGATTTATAATAATGCCATGAATAATACTGTTAAAGATGTAATAATGAGAAAACTTCCTGACCGTTATTCATGACATTAGCAAGGCACGATATAACTAAGGTTGTTATGATTCTGGTTCTGATAAAGTTAAATCACAACATAATTCAAATCAAAAATAGGAGAAATTATCAAAGAAATAATAATTTCCAAAGAAATAATTCCTTTTATAATAATAATAATCAACAAAGTTATAATCAGCAAAGTAACTATAGACAACCAAATAATTTCAATCAACAACAATTTCGACAGGAATCGCAGCAAAACTTAAATCAAGGTAGAGCTCAGAATCCTATGAATTATCAACAGCCAACATCTACTCTACAAGGTTATAATTCTAACAAAACAGTGAAAAGACAGCGGGAATATTTAAGCGATCAATCTAAAATGGAAATCGAAAATTTTCATCAAATAGCCTCGGATCCAATAGAAGAAATAGAAATCCTTACATCAGAATAACTATTAACAATCGCCCATTTAAATGTGTAATAGATACAGGAAGTTCAATCAACCTAATAAAAGAAAATTATTTTCATTTCCCACAAACATTAAAAACGGCAGAAGTGCACACAATTAATGGTGTAATTAAATTAAATAAGTCCGTAAATTTTAAATCAAGTAAACTTTGTCCGATCGATCATCCATTTTGGGTTCACTATTTTTCGCAAAAATATGACATATTGATAGGAAGAGAGTATTTAGAAGCATGTGAAGCAATAATTAATTATAAACAGGAAACAGTCACTTTGAGCGGATTTGTTTTTTCCATGATATATAACCACGAAGATTTCAAGAATTCCGAAATTGAAACATTAGAAGATTATCTCAGTCCACCTTCATCTGAGGATATATCTTTTAATTTTCAATTAATAATGACTTAGAAGAAAATAATAAATTTCGAATAAATCATCTTAATAAAGAAGAAAGAACTAAATTAAATAACATTTTATTTGAATTTAGTGATATCCAGTACAGGGAAGGTGAAAATTTGACCTTTACCAGTGCTATAAAACATTCAATCCAAACCAAACATGAAGATCCTATTTACAAAAACCTTATAAATACCCCCAAGCTCATGATCAAGAAGTCGAAGTCCAAATAAAAGAAATGATAAATCAGGGAATAATACGTAAGTCGAAATCCCCTTATTGTTCTCCAATATGGATAGTCCCAAAGAAAGAGGACGCATCAGAGAAAAATAAATTTCGAATAGTAATAGACTATCGAAGTCTAAATGAAATAACTATTGATGATATGTATCCGATACCAGTTATGGATGAAATACTTGACAAACTTGGAAAGTGTCAATATTTTACAACATTTGACCTTACCAAGGGTTTTCATCAAATTCAAATGGATGAAAATTCTATTTCAAAAACTATTCAAAAACTATTTCACACTAATGCCATTTGGTCTAAAAAATGCGCCTGCAACTTTCCAACGTTGCATGAACAATTTATTAGAAGATTTAATAAACCAGCATTGCCTTGTTTACATGGATGACATAATTGCATTTTCTACTTCATTGGAGGAACACATATTGTCTATAAAAAAGGTGTTTTCAAAAATTTTGCTAAAATTGTAAAACCTATGACTGTAAACTTAAAGGAAGGGTCCACTATAAATTCAACCAATAAAGAATATTTAGAAGCATTTCAAAAATTAAAACTTCTCATTACACTCACCCAATTTTAATTTACCCTAACTTTGAAAAATTATTTTCCTTAACAACAGATGCTAGTAATCGCAAAATCATAAACCTATTTGTTATGCTAGTAGAACTCTGAATGAACATGAAATTAATTAATATAAAAGAACCAAACATGAAACTACAAAGATGGAGAATAAAATTAAACGAGTTTGACTTCACTATTAAATATTTGCCGGAAAGGAAAACCAGGTAGCTGATGCTCTGTCAAGAGTGAAGCTAGAAGAAAATTTTTTAGGAGAAACACCGGATAGTACCCAGTCATTACCCACAATAGCAACAGTGCATAGTGCACAAGAAGACAATCAGAATTATATAGAAATAACTGAAAGACCTTTAAACTATTACAATAGACAAATTAAATTTCATAGAGGAAGCTCAAATGAAGTCAAATTGACCCAATACTTTCATAAAACCAACCTTAAAATAATTTATAAAGAAATGACCCATGAATATGCAAAAGAGTTAATTAAAGAGTATTTGTGCTCTAAAAAAAGTGTTATTTATTTTTCTTGTGAAATAGACTTAATAATATTTCAAAATGCTTATATAGAAATTATCAGCCCAAACAACTTAACCAAAGTTATGAAAACTAGTACAATATTAACAGATGTTTATTCCAAATATGCTGCTTTAATAAATGTCAACAGTAGGTGTTGGCACCTAGTGCCAAGACCTACTAATCAATCAAGATGCATCAGCAGGTCACAATACATGGCACCTAGTGTCATCAAGATGCATCAGCAGGTCAGAATGTATGTTGGCACCTAGTGTCATCAAGATGCATCAGCAGATCAGCATATACAAGCATCAGACCTACTAGCCTATTAATATTGTAACTCTAAGCATAAGCCAATACCCAAACTCGGCACTAGTCGATGGCTCCGGAAGCAGAGTCAGCGTGATCAGCGGGAAGAATGACCGACTGACCGAGACAAGCCGAAACTAGCCAGCGAAGCCGAAATGCGTGTGGAAAACGGTACGTGAACAAACAACCCCTGAGTCAGCAGACTCAGAGGTGGGTGACCCTGGCATTAACCTTAGTATTAGCACGTCCAGAACATTGACCTTTCTTAGATTTAATGATGTATAATTTAGCATCTTATATAAGAGTTATTCTTCTGAAATAAAGACAGTTCCGAAATCAGAGTCAATCGTCTCGTTACTCAGTGTTGAAACTCCGGCACTTAAACTCAGCCTACATCACGTGATCCTGTGTAAAAAGAGTCACAAGTAGGACCCGCGGCATACCAGTCTACTCCGAGTGTTGCTCCCGTGAAACGGACCGCCAGTAGACCCCGCGTTCTCTAACTACTCCGAGTGTTGCTCCCGTGAAACGGACCACAAGGAGATCTCGCGGCATACCAGTCTAGCTCGAGTGTTGCTACCGTAAAACCGGACCACCAGCCGACCCCGCACTATCTAACCTACTTCGAGTGTTGCTCCCGTGAAACGGACCGCCAGTAGGATCGGCCGATAAGGAATCAGCCGAATCACCATCCCAACGGTGCTTGAGGAAAACCCTACCGAGGACTTCAAGCACGCAACCGCAATTCCAGCCTGATCACAGCAAGCGTCTGGCCAACCCGAGCAGTCCCTTGCAGAAACCAGGTAAATTTAGTCAGACTATTTACGTTCCTTGACTACGACTCCGGGACCTACCGTTACTCCCGCGAGTTCAAGTTTGACGTAGCTGCCGCATAACGCTCTACGGACGAACATTTGGTGACCCCGACGTGATCCTTTAGGATCACAACATGAACACAAACCTCAACGCATTTTTACTCAACGGAAGAAAACTACACCGCAACCATGGGATCAGAATCAGACCCTGTAACCCAGATGCTCATTGATGAGCAAATTGATACCAACATAGCCATCCAGAGATTAATAAAGAATTTCACGAAGGACTCCGCAGAGCGAAAGCTCAAGGACGGGTATTTCGAGGAGAGACTAAAACAGCTCACTCACTCATGGAGTCAATTTAAAAGGAACGACGCCAAGCTCTGTGAGTTGGCGCTAAACCCGGAAAATGATTATTTCACAAAGGCAAAGGCGCTAGAAGAACTGGTGAAAAAATATGAAGCCATATTTTCCGATGGAATCCCATCAGGGTCAGGTCCAACGGCACAAGCACAAGGAACCGAGGGAGAAGACCCGCACGTAACATCATTAAAACGCAGACACGAAGGACGGCTAGATGACATGGAAGACTTTCTGTGCAACCGTACCGAAGGACGGGAATTATCCACACACATCAGACAACACATGAAGGAACTATGGAAGGAAATCGTCACGGGATACTATGATCTCATCGATTTGGAGCCAACCTTAAAAAATGATGGGCATACTGATGACAGATTTCAGGTCGCACGAGCAGAGTATTTTTCGTTTCTGAACGAAGAAACACAATCAACGTCAGTATCAACACAAAAACCTGCGATGGCCTCCCCATTTGTAATACCACCGGTCGACATTCCAAAATTTGACGGAGATTATTTAAAGTGGCCACGATTTTGCGACATTTTTACGGAACTCGTACACAATCAAGAGTATAGCGATGCTGTAAAATTCCGGTACCTGGAGAATCACGTGACTGGAGAAGCCAAGAATCTAATCTCTACAACATTTGGAGGACACGCCAGTTATCAAGGGACCTGGCAGCGACTAAAGGCACGATATCAGAATGAAAGAATCCTCATCAAATCAACAACCTTGCAACCTTGTTTGCCCACCCAAAAACAAATGGGTCAGCAGATCAGCTACGCAACTTACATGATGCAGTGCTTAGAACGATTACCGCCCTTCACGCCCTGAATATATCAACAGTAGGTTGGGATCCCATGCTGATACACATTCTCGAAGAAAAATTAGATTCTCATACCCTATCATGCATCGAACTCGCCATCACAAACCCAACCTGTCAACCATCATTAAAACAAATGCTTGACCATCTAGAGCGGCAAGCAACCAGCCTAGTTACGCTACAAAAGACAGCGGTCAATAATGGGTTTCGCTCATCAACTCAAGCACCGGTGGAAAAATGTAGCATATGCATCCATGGCAATCATCGACTGCAAACCTGCCAAAGATTTTTAGACATGACTCCGAGTGAAAGAACACAAAAGATAACAAGGATGAACGCCTGCACAAATTGCTTATCACTATACCATACAGTCAACTCATGCAAATCCAGGTTCTCATGTCATGTGTGCAAAAGGAATCATCACACAATGCTGCACAGTACTTCTACGCGAACAAGCGCATCCACAACCAGCCAACTTACAACCCCGTATGTACTTCTAGCAACCGCCGAAGTGGAAGTCCAAGGTCCTACTGAAGCACGACAAAAATGCCGCGCAGTGTTCGATTCCGGATCGCAAGTGAATTTAGTGTCTCAGGAACTAGCTAAAAAACTCGGAGTGCAATTAGCACCATCCGATATTACCATAAGAGGTATAGGAGGCACAAAACAAGCAAACTCCCGAACAGTACTAAATATGTTCTCGTTAACTACAAACTTCAAAACACAAGTCGTGGTGTATGTACTACCAGAACTCATGACGAATCAACCATCAGAGCCAATTATACGCCCAAGGAACCAAGAATCGATAGATTGCTCGAACAATTTTGGAAATTAGACACCCTCGATGAAAACCAAAAGCCCCTTACCACGGACGAGAAGTTATGCGAACAGCATTTCATAGAAAACATAAAAAGGGGAGCAGATAAAAGATTAAGTGTACGCCTACCATTTAAGGAAGATCCACAAACATTGGGAAACTCCCTTCCAATGGCATATCGGCGTTTTTATGCATTGGAAAAGAGACTTCAACGGGATCCTGACCTCCAGAAACAATATGTGCAATTTATGGACCAATACGAAGAATTAGGGCATATGACTAGATTGACAACCAAACAACTAACATCAAACCATTATGTCATTCCGCATCATTGTGTATTAAAACCTGACAGCAGTACTACCAAACTTCGAGTTGTATTTGACGCTTCAGCAACAACGACAAGTGGAAAAAGCTTAAATAATTTATTACGGATTGGCCCAACAGTGCAAAGTGAATTGCTATCCATTCTCTTACGGTTCCGATCGTATCAATATGTTTTTACATCAGACGTAGAAAAAATTTACCGACAAATTATGATACACCCAGATGACCGCAAGTTTCAAATTATATTATGGAGACGCAACTCCATGGAATCATTAAAATATTATCAACTGAACACTGTTACCTACGGCACAGCAACTGCTCCATACTTGGCCACCCGATGCTTGCAATATTTGGCAGACACAGCACCTGAACATCTGACTCAGGGTGCGACTGCCCTACGACAGGGTTGTTATGTAGATGCTTGTCTTACCGGAGGACACACCATCGAGGAGGCACTAAGAAAAAGGGATCAACTAATAAACTTATTGGGAGAAGCAAAATTTAAATTAAGAAAATGGTGCGCAAACCACCCAGCATTACTAGCAGACATTCCAGCAGAAGACCAAGAAATGAATCTTGATTTCAGCAATTTTACTGAACAAACCGTCTAAACGCTCGGAATTATTTGGGATCCACCCGGAGATTGGCTTCAAGGACGTGCAGCGACAGAAGACACTGGAGTCATCACTAAGAGGGTCGTGTGTTCAGAACTTGCAAAAATCTTCGATCCCCTCGGGTTGTTTGGTCCAGTTGTGACAACGGCAAAAATAAGGATGCAACAACTATGGGAGTTAAAAATCGGTGGCAAGCATTCAGACATGATGTCCAGATCCTAACAACAATAAGAATTCCAAGATGTGCACTCCCAGCTGACACATCCGGAGGCATTCAGCTACATGTGTTTGCAGACGCATCAGAAGCAGCATATGGGGCAGTGGCATACTTACGAACAAAGAATATTGTCACACGGTTGCTATGTTCAAAGGCTCGAGTAGCACCCCTGATAAAACAGACCCTACCACGCTTAGAACTCTGTGCAGCAGTATTGGCAGCTCAGGTCACAAGAAGAGTAAAAACCGATTGTTGAGCTATCAGAATTTTGATAGCGACCGAATTAATAAACAATCCACAATTCGATTTCAATATTTTTATTGGGTCAATTTAACCCCAAAACAAATTCCGCGGCCGGTCCAAAACAATGCCGAATTACAAGTCATAAAACCTAAGAGCTTGCGCAGAAGCTCCACCAAAGCTCCCAAAGTGCATGCGCTACAAAACTACAACAAAGCGCATGCGAATCTGGGAGAAACAAAGAATATAATACAGCTGATAACGGGCAATTAAGGGACCGCTGCGGCTAGTTACACTGGGAGAATTAAATTGCAATAATTATGTTATTTGATGCTGGCACAAGTCCCAACATCCTCTCCCCGTTGAATTCCATCTTTCAACAAAAAATCCTTAGGGGCATGGGACAGCTTCATCACATAATATTGCTGATGATCTCAAGGTCCATAATTCTCAGTTGCAGGCTGCCGTGTCCATCCAGATCCAGAGAGCGCTCGAGCCAGGCGCCAATAGAGTGGCGAAAGTGGAAGGAAACTTCTTTCCGAAATTGCGCGTAGGCGCACCTTTCGATTGCAGGATCGGGAGCCTTCACGGCTGGAGCAGCAGCCACCTTGGCGGCGGCAGCAGCGATGCGGGCGACGTCCCCCCATTGGAAGGGTGCAGGCTAGAGTCCAGTATGGAGTCAGACCTGGGCGCTGACTTAATCGGCAACGGTGACAATAATCCAAATCCCGGGCCAGATGAGGGATTAAGTATAGCAGCTTCAGAAAATCCATCGCAGACAACTGCCAGATGCGACGTTGAAATAGCGACCACGGGGGGAGCGGTGGATAGCAGGGGCACTGATGAGACGCAATGGCCCACGTCCTGGCTATCGTGATCGTTGTTCAAGGTTTGTTCCAACTTCAAATCCCGAGAACCCGATTGGATGTCGCGGTCCAGCGGGTAATCCTGACTGCATGAGCGACGATTTTCCAAAAGACCATCCTGCACCTTCACCACCGCTATGGTTGGTTCTGCCATTGACGAAGCAGTGGGACCATTGGGGCCGTCGAGACAAGTGGAGTGTGCAGGTACCCTCATGGAGTGCTTTGCCATTCCCACCTGATTGTCAAAGCGCACATCAGCGGCAAGCTGGGAGAACTTCCAGCATAATTCACTCCCAACTTCAACAGAGCTCAATCGCTCTAACTCATCCTGGAGTGTGGTAAATTTCTTGCGCAACGCAATTTCCAACGGCTCCAGTACCATGATGGTCAAATCTTCCTTCTGAACTGCAGCCTTGACCTTGTTATGCAGGGCTTCCATCTCCTGGTAGGTCACCTCTGCTCTTCGCCGCAAAAGCCTTTCTCTGCTTGCAGGAACCGAGGCACTAGCTACATCTCCAGACTCCATTATGCAATTTGTTTTTGTGCAAGGTGCAATGCAATGGAAACAACAGCAACAAGTTTTCCTTTGCAAGGTTTCCTTTAAGCACTTTAATGATCACAAATCAATTAGAGCGCGATCACGTCGGGGTCACCAATGTTGAGCTATCAGAATTTTGATAGCGACCGAATTAATAAACAATCCACAATTCGATTTCAATATTTTTATTGGGTCAATTTAACCCCAAAACAAATTCCGCGGCCGGTCCAAAACAATGCCGAATTACAAGTCATAAAACCTAAGAGCTTGCGCAGAAGCTCCACCAAAGCTCCCAAAGTGCATGCGCTACAAAAGTACAACAAAGCACATGCGAATCTGGGAGAAACAAAGAATATAATACAGCTGATAACGTTTGTGGCGAACCGGGTCGCCCAGATTCAAGAACTGACAGACCCAGAGTGGTGGAGACATGTAGCATCAACAGATAATCCAGCAGATGGAGAGGATCCAGAGGGTGCACTGCAGCCCAATTAAGAGATTCAAAACTGTGGTACACCGGACCACCATTCCTGGTACAAGATCCAGGGTCCTGGCCTAGATTCCACTCAACAGGAACAAACAATGCAGTCGAAGATCAAGAGAGAAAGAAGGGGGCGGTCTGCAACTTAGCCAGTAAATCTGAAGACTAGATGGAGCAAATCAACCATCACGGATCGTTCAATACGATGTTGCAAATAATAGGAAGAATGCGGCGATTCGTGTTTAATTGCCGCAAGCCAGAGAAGAAAAGGACTGGACCCTTGTCACCAGTAGAATTGAATGAAGCGTTAGGAGTGATAATTCGGGAAATACAGGCGCAGCATTTTTTAACATCCATGGTTCAACTCAAGAAGACGAAAACTGTCGGGCCCAACGATCCATTACGAACGCTAGACCCATTCATAGACACGGATGGAATAATTCGAGTAGGAGGACGACTACAAAATGCAGCATTATCTTATGATGCCACGCATCCAATGTTATACTATTATACTATTATTTCAATACTATATTTCAATACTATTATTTCAATGGAAACATCAGCAGCTGGCGCATTGCGGACCACAGGCGTTATTATGCAACATTAGACAACGATTTTGGTCACTAAGAAAAAAGGAGCTGGCGCAAAAAACAGTTAGTCGTTGTCTCAGATGTTGCCGAATTTGACTAAAATTGTTGAATCAAATAATGAGCCCACTGCCGGCAGATCGAGTTCAACAACATAGACCATTCAAGAATTGTGGGGTGGACTACTGTGGGCCATTTTGGACTCACTATAAAATTCGAGGAAAACGACCACATAAGGTGTATCTAGCAGTCTTCTGCTGTTTTTCAACCAAGGCAGTACACCTAGAGGTGGTTACTGACCTGACTACCCAAGCCTTCCTGGCAGCGTTAAAGAGATTTTGCGGACGACGAGGATTACCAGCGAAAATCTATAGCGACAACGCGACTAATTTTGTTGGAGCCTACAACGAACTATCTGAAGTAAAAAAAGCAATTTTCGCCGAAGAGGCACAAGCACTGATACACAAGACTTGCGAAAGTCTGAGCATAGAATTCAAGTTTATACCACCTCGGGCACCCCATTTCGGAGGCCTATGGGAAGCCGCGGTGAAATCAGCCAAGCACTTACTGAAACGAACACTATATACCGCTACACTAACTCATGAAGAACTTGAAACCATAGTCATCGATATTGAAGCTATTTGAAATTCTCGTCCGTTGACATCCGTCTCTTCCAGCCCGAGGGATCTTACGGCATTAACGCCAGGGCACTTCCTGATTGGAGAACCTCTAACGGCATCACCTGATATTCACCAATCAAGGCGACGCACAGGGTTACTCACTCGGTGGAAGCGGATCGAACAACTACGAAAGGAATTCTGGACACGTTGGAGCCACGAGTACTTACATGAGCTACAGAATCGATCGAAGTGGACAAGAAGTTGCAAAACAGTAAAGATTGGTGATCTGGTTATAATAAAGGAAGACAACATCGCTCCGTTGAACTGGCCCCTGGGACGCATTGTAGCAGTCCATCCTGGTTGTTTTAACAATGATACTCATCTGGGTGATCCCCGGACTGACTCTGCCCACACCCCCTCCACCTGATAGGAAGGCTAATAACCCGGTTGTCATCACACCAATCAACAACGTAACCGGGACCATCATAGAAGCCACTGATAGGATATCAATCAAATCTGCCGAATGGACACTCATCACATTTTTTGATCTCAGTCAGCTGGCACGGGAGATCGAGACGGTCAAACGAGGCATCCAATCTGTAAAACAATGGTGCCCAACGGCTTACGAGGTCTGTCCCACGATCATACAAACATTGCAACAGGAAGTGGCAGAAATCCAAGATGCCGATCAGTTAATGCAGTATCAACGGCAACAACGCGGAGCACTGAACATCGTTGGAAATATCGCGAATGGGCTGTTCGGAGTACTCAATGATCAGTACGCCAAACGGATGGAAGAAATTATTGGTAAACTAAGAACCCAAGAAAGCATCACGCATAAAATAGTAGAGAACCAGACGTCAGTTCTGGATACCACCATCAACATTATGCGAAGGACGACGATCGAAGCGCAGAAGAGGATGCAGGACCTAGAAGCCAGCCTGGCCAGAATCAAAGTCAGAAGCCATGCGGCTGATCGGTATCTGCCACATGCAGTTTCAGAGTTCGTCGTCGTGGCAAGTCACATTCGTCGAGTCCAGGATGCTGTATTAAATGTGCTAATCGGGGCACACGAAGGAAAATTGAGCCCTGCATTGGTGTCGGTAGAACAAGTGAAACAGGTGATCACAAAAACACAAACACACCTTCCACCGGGAAGACGATTACCCATCACAAGTGAGACAGCACGAGACTTATATCGACTGGCGACCACAAGGGTACAAGAAACCGAGGACTTACTAATGTTCCATGCGAGTGTTCCATTAGTCGAAGAAGACGAATTCACAGTATATCGAATGGAATCAATTCCACAAATAACGAGAGAAGGCCTGGTGATAACCAAGACGGAAACAAAATATCTAGCAGTCGATGATCATCGGAAACACCACTTTGCGATCAATCAAGAACACCTCAGTCAGTGTGTCAGCGGGACGAACGGAAATAAGGTATGCGAGTTTGAGCAAACACTATTGGGCCCGGACGCCCATCAACTCCCTTGTACGATGGCGGCACTATCAAGACATCGGGCAAGGGAATGTAAGCCAGAACCAATCAAGGGGATCAGTTATTGGGATCAATTAACAGAGCAGAATGCATGGATCTTTGGGACAACGAAGCCAATAACAATGACCTATGTATGCTCGGACGAAAAGGATCAAATCATCATCGACGGCGTAGGCAAGCTGACAATCAGGCAAGATTGTGTGATCCAAAGCCCGACCATTACATTGTTGGGGCGGGCGCAGTTTAACTCATTAGGAACAATAAGGATGTCAGGAAGTTACGTTCACGAGTGGCCATCACATGAAAAAATAAGGACAACAGAAGGACAATTGGAAGCAACATTAGATCAGCTAGACCAACTACATGCAGAGGTGCAGGGGTTAAAAACATGGACAAAGCAAGCATAGGAAGAGGTGGACAACGAGGCAGACTGGAATCTGGTTCATCAATATTCCGGAGTAATAATGTCAGGAGTAGCAATCCTCATAGCCGCATGGGCAGGGTAAACGCGGTGTGCCCGGAAGGACATCTCAGCAACCCATCACCGGAGGGCGACAATAACCCAAGGAGAAGAATTCCAGCTGGTCGAACAACGACCCGGGCTGGCCATGTTGGCAAGAGATGGACACCACAAGAGATTTGAAGTGTACGATCCAGAGACTCCACAGTAAAAGGCAAGCAAGACATACATAGTTATAAGAAGGGTTTATTAAATTAAGGTAATCTTAAGAAGCTTCTCCATCACTGGTACCCATCGAGGAAGCACCACTATCAGTAGAAATGTTGTCATCACTGCTCCAAGCGGAACGACGAGAGAGGCGCCGTCGGGTAATACGGCCAACCGGTCGAATGCGACCATATTCATCCATGAACTCCTGGATGTTGGAGTCCCGCTCATGACAGGTCCATTTCATACGGCCATAATAAGGACCAATAACTCGAAAGAAGAGCAACGACATGATCAACGAAGATACGAAGAGTGGTGCAAAAACGAACCAGCAGCCCCTATTATTGAATACTTCAATGGGGGGGGAGAATGTTGGCACCTAGTGCCAAGACCTACTAATCAATCAAGATGCATCAGCAGGTCACAATACATGGCACCTAGTGTCATCAAGATGCATCAGCAGGTCAGAATGTATGTTGGCACCTAGTGTCATCAAGATGCATCAGCAGATCAGCATATACAAGCATCAGACCTACTAGCCTATTAATATTGTAACTCTAAGCATAAGCCAATACCCAAACTCGGCACTAGTCGATGGCTCCGGAAGCAGAGTCAGCGTGATCAGCGGGAAGAATGACCGACTGACCGAGACAAGCCGAAACTAGCCAGCGAAGCCGAAATGCGTGTGGAAAACGGTAAGTGAACAAACAACCCCTGAGTCAGCAGACTCAGAGGTGGGTGACCCTGGCATTAACCTTAGTATTAGCACGTCCAGAACATTGACCTTTCTTAGATTTAATGATGTATAATTTAGCATCTTATATAAGAGTTATTCTTCTGAAATAAAGACAGTTCCGAAATCAGAGTCAATCGTCTCGTTACTCAGTGTTGAAACTCCGGCACTTAAACTCAGCCTACATCGCGTGATCCTGTGTAAAACGAGTCACAAGTAGGACCCGCGGCATACCAGTCTACTCCGAGTGTTGCTCCCGTGAAACGGACCGCCAGAAGACCCCGCGTTCTACAACTACTCCGAGTGTTGCTCCCGTGAAACGGACCACAAGGAGATCTCGCGGCATACCAGTCTAGCTCGAGTGTTGCTACCGTAAAACCGGACCACCAGCCGACCCCGCACTATCTAACCTACTTCGAGTGTTGCTCCCGGGAAACGGACCGCCAGTAGGATCGCCCGATAAGGAATCAGCCGAATCACCATCCCAACGGTGCTTGAGGAAAACCCTACCGAGGACTTCAAGCACGCAACCGCAATTCCAGCCTGATCACAGCAAGCGTCTGGCCAACCCGAGCAGTCCCTTGCAGAAACCAGGTAAATTTAGTCAGAGATTTTATAAATCCATAAATGAAAAATTAAGAATTATAAATAGCGAACGGAATCCTGAAAATATATTTACTAAATTTGAAACAATCGTTTATATTTATAATCATAAAACAAAACATAGCTCTACAGGTAGAACACCAGCAGACATTTTTATTTTCGCCGGAACTCCAAGTTATAATATTCAAGCGAATAAAATACAGAAAATAAACAAGCCTAATAAAAATCGTCATACATTCGATATTGATACTAGGTATAGACAAGCTCCACTTATAAAATCTAAAACAACAAATCCTTTTAGGAAGACAGGCCAAATTACACAAACTGACGAAAAACATTATGTAGAAAAAAAATAGAGGTAGAGAAATCACACACCATAAATCGAAATTCAAAAAGAAAAAGAAAATTAATACCAGCATATATAATAATTCCAGATTTCCACCGGAAAACAACCCAGCTTAATAAAATTATCTTTTATATAATAACTTTATTATGTCTTATATATCACGCCATGTGTCAGAACATAGATATCAATCCAATTCAAGCAAAAAATGGATACTTAATTTTCCAAACAGGTAACATAGATCTGCCCACTAATTATGAATATCATTGTCTCACAGTCAATTTAACTAAAACTGAAAAAACTTATAAAAACAACTAACTACTAATGGAACAAACAAGAGAATTTGAACATTTGGATCAAATTCAATATCTAAAAGAAAAATAAATAGAGAAATTAACGGAATAAAAATTGCTCAACAAAAGAAAAGAGGACTTGCAAATCTGGTAGGTACCTTTTAAAAATATTTATTTGGCACATTGGATCAACAAGATAGAGAAGAATTAGAATCAAAAATTTATAACTTGTCCAAAAATAGTATACAGATCAACGAATTAAATAAAGTTATTGATGCAATTAATAAAGGAATAGAAACAGTAAATCGTTTAAATGAAAACCAAAACGAAAACCAAAGGTTAGCAATCCTTATTTTCAATTTACAAGAATTTACAGAATACATAGAAGACATTGAATTAGGAATGCAATTTACAAGATTAGGCATATTCAACCCAAAGCTCCTAAAACATGACTCACTTAAACATATTAATTCAGAAAAATTGTTAAATATCAAAACATCTACTTGGTTACAAGTTAATACTAACGAAATATTGATAATTTCTCATATTCCTCGTACTATTATTAAAACCCCCATTTACAAAATTTTACCGTATCCGGATCAGAATCAGAATACAATAACCGAAACATTGCATGATAAATATTACATAAAAAATCAGCAAGTCTTTAAAGTAAAAACAAAAGAAATAGTAAATAATAAATTTATAATAGGTCTCTTAAGACAAACAAATACAGAATGTAGATATACAAAAATGTACAAGAACTTCGAATTAAATTATTATAATGTTGGGTTCAATATAATTTAATTCGAAGTTCTTGTACATTTTTGTATATCTACATTCTGTATTTGTTTGTCTTAAGAGACCTATTATAAATTTATTATTATATTATAATGTTGGGTTCAATATAACATGGAATTTGCCAAAAACTTTGTTAAATCAGAATTGTATAAATAAAGATCTAATAGCAGAAGGAAACAATATAATAAAAGCATTCAAGTGTTCTATACAAATAGAAGATGTAATAATAACAAATACTATGCTTGATTACACCCGAACTATTTATGTAAACAACAACATAACTAAACTCGAACGTAGCCAAAGAAATATTCCAAAACCACTCAAAACAATATTTTACAACCCAAACAATTTTATTAATACTACTAGTAGTAATAATTATTATTATAATCATATATTTGATTTATGAAGTTAAGAACATCCCAAAAAGGATAATAATTAATTATAAAAAACAAAAGGTTATAACTCCCGAAGAAGAAACTAAAAGTTCAGAGAATAAAGAACATGACCTACAGTTATACCCCAAACTAACCGCCTGAGGAAAGGCTAAATTCTTAAGGATGGGGAAGTAACATATCAACAAAATTTCTTTAAGTGTATATCAGTAAATTTTGTAAACCAAATTTGTAAACCGACGCTGAAGCCTTTTGTATTGAAATTCGTAATCCAGCTGAAAATAACATCATTCCAATTTTTGTAAAAACAAACATTTAATTTTTCAATTCGGCTTAAAACAGCCTTCAGATTTCCAATTTCTAAGAGTCACTTCAGATTGAAAACCAAAACAATATTTTGATAAACAGAATCCCGACTCAAATCTTTCTCACTCCTTTCAACTGAAATAAAAATAAACAGCTCAAACCATTCTTAAATGGGCATCCACTTCACAGGAAATTTCACATGTTCTTGTCACCTCGATTAATTGAGACCCAAAGTCTTCCATGTCAACTGACACCTCAAATAATAGGTTCCGACTCAATCGATTTCCTTCAGAAAACAAAGCCTCTCTGAGAGAAAAGCTTCTTTCGAGCTTTGATCTGCAAAAAGCTTCAGCAAGGGTAGCTATAAAAAGGACTTAGAGCCCCAAAGTTAAGTTAGTTCGGAAATTCTAAAATTCTAAGCAGTAGTTCTAAATTCTAAGCAGTTTTAAGGAATCACACTGTATCAAAACCGAAACTCAAATAAAAATATGTGTATAATTAGATGTAGATAATAAGTGGAATTGTATGAAGTCTAGTATAAGTTAGTTTAGGGCGAAGCGGGAGCGCAAGTGAAGCTCTCGACGGTTGTGCCAGTGAATTCAAAATACAAATTTAAGAATTCTCCGCGTCGCGAAATAAAACTTCTCCATAGCTGCTTCTGGAAGGATTCGTCGTCCCCATGCACTGCACCTGCATCAATTGTGAAAGGAAAGTGGCCGCAGGATTAAAGGATCCGAAAGCAGAAACCCAGGTATTTGTGCAAAAAATTGAAAGTTGAGATAAGACAAATTAAAATCCGTCTTGTGCTGGAATATTGCAACCTCCTTTCAATTCTTGGCGCATACGTACGTAGAAAAAATAGTAGAGCAAAAATAAATAACAACATATATAAAAATTCTAAAATTTTAATTATAAATATATGTGCTAACCTAAATGTACTGCCTGTGGATAAAATAAAAAAGAGAATATTTATATTATTTGCAATCACTGTCGCCCCCTTTCCCTCGTTCTCGAATTTACAAATCTTCCAAATAAATACTAAAGTGCAGCCAAAAATTATTTTAATTATTTCAGATAAAATAAAGGTGCATATATATTTGGTTTACATACATACAAATAGATGCAGCGATAATATTCTCGTTTTCGTTTCCCACCGTTATCCGCTGCTGTATGTATGTATGTATATGCACTTTTTGGCGCGTATAGTTTACCGGTCTGCCAAGTGACGCGCTCCCCTGCAATTTGGTCGAGCATATTGGTTTCGGTGTCATTGGCGACCAACTATTTTTTTGGATACTCTGTGCCTCGACTGTCAATAATTCGTTATCAATTAATTAATCAATTTAGATTTGGTTAAATTTAATAAATTATTTATTATATTTAAATAAGATTAATTAATTATTTTCGTTTTCGCATTTTCTTGTTGTTGAATTAAATTCAATAAATTTTTAAATAAATTTTAGAAAAATTTAATAAATAAAAAATTTAATAAATTTTTAATATTAATATTTTAAAATTAATAAAAAAATTTTAAATAAATTATTAAATCTTAAATTTGCATCGTTTTCGTTTTTGTATTGAAAAAACAAAATAAATGGAATTTATTTAAAAAAAAAAAAAAAAAAAATTTAAAATGGAAAGTACTAAACAAAAACTTAATTCCACGACTCTTATTGACTTAAAAAAAAGATTAAATGTCAAAGTTAAAAGCATTCGCCGGTTGGAGGAACGTTTGGAAGATGGATCACTTCCTCTAAACAAAACCGAGCTAGAATGCAGGCTTCAGGTTTTAGATGAGGCAATTTCTAAAGCAAATGAGTTGCAAGACCAGATCGAGCAAATAGATGAAATGGATGATTTCGGAGCCGAGTTGGAAGAATTAGGAATAACTACGAAGGCAAGGATTATTTCCTTATGTAATGCCTTGAATTCAGCTGAAGACTACCGTTCAGCTACTGCAATTTCTGCAGCCCCAACTCGAGCTCGACTTCCTAGTTTGGCATTGCCAAAATTCAGTGGAAATTATTCGGATTTCAAAAATTTCATAAGTCTTTTCGAGACATTAGTTGACAAAGATGTGAACATTCCAGTTATCGAGAAATTTAATCATTTAATTTCTTGCCTCTCTGGTGAAGCCTTAGGAACTGTCAAGGCATTCCAGGTCACCGAGAGTAATTACGCCAAAGCTATCGCTAGTTTAAAAAGAGTTTATGATAACGAATGTCTCATCTTTGCGAACCAAATACGTCAACTGTTCAGCCTTCCGAAAATTTCCCAGCCGTCTGCGTCGTCGTTGAGGGGTCTCATCGACACTGTATCATCCATTTATGGATCACTATTATCCATAGGAGATGATACTAAAATTGCAAACTCAATGATTATTCATTTAGTTTTGAGTAGAGTGGATCCAGTGACCAAGCAAAAATGGGAAGAGTCACTGGATTATGAGGAATTGCCGCTGTGGTCCGATTTCGAAAAAATACTAAATCGTAGATACCAGCATCTGTCCGCTGAAGAGACTGGCAAACCAAAACAAGAAAGAACTGGGTTCGGAAAGCAACTAAATAGGACTTCGTTGGCTTGTTCTTCTACCAACGCCAAACCAGCTTGCAGTTATTGTAACGCGAACAACCATTTTTTGGCCCAGTGTAGTCCGTTCGCTCGCCTTGCTGTAATGCAAAGGTTTGAGTTTGTTAAGTCAGCCTCCCTATGTTTGAATTGTCTGCGAAAAGGTCACACGGTAGCGAATTGTAAAGCGACCAGGTGCCAAATCTGTTCAAGATCGCACCATAAACTTTTGCACCGATTTACAGTGACCGAAAATAGCTTAGCATTACCACCACCCACACAAAATCCTCCTCCAGAGTTAACGAATGATGGCCCTTCTACTTCACATGCTTTGCATGCGTCGTCTGTAGAAAGGGTTTTGTTAGCAACGTCGATCGTAAGCGTTCGCACAAAAAATGGTGAGCACATCTTGGCCCGAGCATTACTTGACTCAGGGTCACAAATGAATTTTATTACAGAAGATCTTGCTCAACGCTTACAGATCCGTAGGGAGGAATCGTGCATCAACTTGCTTGGAATTGGTCAAACTAATTCACAAGTTAAGAAAAAGATACACACCGTGGTGAAGTCGAGAGTCAATGGTAGCGAGTTTCCGTTCGACTTTTGGGTTTTGAAAACCATTTCAGGCTATCACCCTGATCAGTCAGTGAACGTAAAAGATTGGACCCTACCAAAGAACTTGCCGTTAGCAGACCCATATTTCTACAAACCTCAGCGGATAGATATGCTAATTGGAGCTGAGTCATTTTTCGAATTGTTGTCCGTTGGCCAAATAAAACAAGGTCCGAACCATCCCATCCTTCAAAAAACTCTCCTTGGGTGGATAGTGTCGGGAAAATATCTGGCAAATTCCTCAACTCCTCCACAGCCAGTCTCTAGTCTGAATTGCGAAGAGGAAGTATTAGAGTCAATAGACAAAAACTTGAAAAAATTCTGGTCGTTGGAAGAAGTTCCTTCTTCTAAAAAGATGTTGTCGCCAGAACAAGAGCTATGTGAGGAACATTATCGGAAGACTACAAGAATACTGCCTTCAGGTCGATTTGAAGTTAAACTTCCATTTAAGTCGGATCCAAGCGTTTTGGGCAATTCATTCGAGATAGCCAAACGCCGATTCCTGTCGCTCGAGAGAAGATTATCTCGAGATCCGAACTTAAAGAAAATGTATTTGGAATTTATGGAAGAATACGAATCCCTAGGCCATATGTCCCCTGCAAGCAATGACGTTCTTGCTTCTCCACACTACGTCATACCCCACCAGTGTGTCTTGCGGCCGCAAAGTACAACGACCAAACTTAGAGTCGTTTTCGATGCGTCCTGCAAGACATCCACACAAAAGTGTTTAAATGAGTTGTTGATGGTGGGTCCAACAATTCAGGAAGAGCTTTACTCAACTCTTCTTAGATTTCGGCTAAACAAATTCGCTCTGGTAGCCGACATAAAAAAGATGTATCGTCAAGTGATGGTAAATGAAGCAGATCGACGATACCAGTTGATAGTGTGGAGAAAAGACCCGTCTGAGTCCTTGAAATTGTGCAAGCTCAACACCGTTACGTATGGCACTGCACCAGCCCCATTCCTGGCCATAAGGTGTTTGAAGAGGTTGAGTGAATCCGCGAAAAATACATTCCCTAGAGCTGCTAAAGTTATTGGGTCTGACTTTTACGTCGACGACATGTTAACGGGTGCTGGTTGCGTGGAGGAGCTAAAGACAATTAAGTCTGAAGTAACTCAGGTTCTTCAAAACGCTGGGTTTGAATTGAGCAAGTGGTTTTCAAACTCGCCTGAAGTTACTGCATCCGAGAGCACGGTTAAGCCAATAACAATTTCGGACTCAGAGCTGACAAAAACATTAGGAATCGTTTGGGTTCCTAAAGATGATGTATTTAAATTCGAAATTGATATGTCAGTCATGGGTCAAAGGGCGACTAAGCGGAATATTCTTTCGGTGACGTCAAAGCTTTTCGACCCTCTTGGCTTATTAAGCCCGATCCTTATTAAAGGAAAGATCCTGTTACAGGAACTTTGGCTCAATAAGCTAGATTGGGATGAGTCCATTCCACTGCACTTGGAAACCGCATGGAACAAGATTCAGCTTGCCTTGTCACAGTTAGAAGAGATCTCAATACCGAGATTTGTGATGAGTGAGCCAATGTCACCAATTGAAATTCATGCCTTTTCTGACGCATCGATGAGAGCCTATGGAGCCTGCGTCTATATCCGTTGCAAATCTGCAGAAGGTAGTAAAGTCTCATTGTTGACAGCAAAGTCGAAAGTAGCGCCGCTCAAGACAAAGACGCTCCCCCGTCTTGAGTTATGTGCCGCTCACCTTCTCGCGGACCTCTGTCGCAAAATAAAACCTCTTATCAAAGCACCGATCGAACGAAGTGTATATTGGTCAGATTCGGAAGTTTGTCTTCATTGGATTCGTTCCCATCCATCGTCGTTGTCAACGTTCGTATCAAATAGAGTTGCTGAGATTCAAGAGTGGTCAGAGGATAGCACGTGGCGGCATGTACCAACTAAACAGAACCCGGCAGATATTGTGTCAAGAGGTGGAGACGTAAAGGAAACGATAGAATCAATTTGGTTCACAGGTCCATCGTTTTTAACGGAGCCGGAAGATAAGTGGCCAACGAGCCCTCGGTTTGATCCGTCACCAGAGATTTTGCAGATGGAAGCAAAGAAGAGTGCGGTCGGACTGACTGCAATGGTCTCTACCTCATATTTGTTGGAAGTGATAGAAGGATTTTCCTCTCACTTAAAACTGCTGCGAGTGTTCGTTTACATGGTCCGCTTTATAAAGAAATGTAAAAAATTAGTAGTTCCTTCTGATAATGTACCTTCCCCTGTCGAATATCGAGACGCGTTTAATAAAATTGTCCAGATAGTCCAAGAGCACGAGTATCAAGAGGAAATTAAAAATGTTAGAAAAAATCTTGTTGTTAGCCCAAGCCTACAGAAGCTAAGTCCGTTTGTTCATGAAACCTCTCAGGCTGGGCTTACCTTTTCGTTGTTGCGGGTCGGGGGGCGACTAGCTAATGCTCCTATTTCGTACGATGCCAAGTTTCCAGTATTGTTGACGAAGCGCTCTCAATTTGTTCAGAGCTACGTCCGATACTTGCACGAGTCGAATTTTCATGTGGGTCCACGAGCACTAGTGAGTCTCTTGCGACAGCGCGTTTGGATAGTAAACGCGCAGGAAGTCTGCAGTCAGATAGTGCGGTCATGCATACGATGTTTTAAATGCAAGCCTCATCTGATGACTCAAATCATGGGAGATTTACCCCTAGATCGAGTTCGTGCTCTCCGCCCATTTTCCATATGTGGCGTGGATTTCTGTGGCCCTATTGAGACGACCTTGAAAATTCGTGGTAGGCCACCATACAAGTCCTACATTGCCCTGTTTGTTTGTTTTTCGTCTAAAGCAGTACATTTAGAAGTAGTTTCCGATCTGTCAACTGATTCCTTTCTATTGGCTTTTCAAAGGTTCGTTGGGCGCCGAGGATGTCCGCAGACCGTGCACTGCGACAACGCGACGAACTTCGTCGGAGCGAGTCGCCACTTCGCGGCACTGCGGCACCAGATCGAGAGCGAAGCGGACGAGCTGCGGCAATACGCATCAAAAAAAGGACGCACATGGGCGGACTATGGGAGGCAGGTGTGAAGTCTGCAAAGAACCTACTCCTACGAGCGGTGGGCAGCGCGAAGTTGACCGCAGAGGAGCTGCAGACCGTCCTCGTTGGAGTCGAGGCCGTCCTGAACTCGAGGCCCCTGGGCGCCCTCAGTCAGGACCCAAGCGACGGCGAGGCGCTGACTCCCGGGCACCTGTTGACAGGCGGGCCGCTCATCGCCCCACCAGCACCGCGGACCCCGGACCAGCAGGGTCTAACGTGCTTGCGGCGATGGCGGCTTGTCTCGTCAATCAAGCAAATGTTTTGGCAGCGTTGGTCCCGGGAGTACGTCTTGGGCCTACAGGCGCGGTCGCAGTGGCAGCGGGAGCAGGAGGACGCCAGGAAGGGCGATCTGGTCCTGGTCGCCGAGGACGACCAGCCGCCCCAGCAGTGGATCACCGCCAGGGTCGTCGAGACTCACGCCGGCGCGGACGGAAGGGTCAGGGTCGCCGACGTCAGGACGAGTAGAGGAGCATTGTTTCGGAGAGCAGTCCATAAGCTGGCAAGGCTGCCAATAGTTGAAGCCTAAGGAAGGCCTTCAACGGGGCCGGTGTATAATTAGATGTAGATAATAAGTGGAATTGTATGAAGTCTAGTATAAGTTAGTTTAGGGCGAAGCGGGAGCGCAAGTGAGAGCTTCACTTGAATTCGCCCCGCTTCGCCGCACTAGATAAGCTAGGCTTAAGGTTTTGTTAATATGAATATAACCGAATTTATAACGTCGAAGAGTGCACGCATTTTTGTTTTCGGTCGTTTTTTTCGCAATTTAATTATTTCTACAGCCACCAATTTTTTCCTTTCGTTTTTCGCGACGAGATAAAATAATCTCGATAAACAATATGTTTTTTTCAAACTATTTTGAAGGAGATATTTAATTATTTTGAAGGCGATATCTTTCTTAATATATATAAATCTCGTGTCACAATGCTTGTCTTCAATGGACTCCTAAACCACTTAACCGATTATAATAAAATTCGCACACCATGTGCAGTTCTATTCAACTTGAGAGATAGAATAGTTTAAATCTCAAATTATAGTCGCAATTTTAATTTATTGCTAATTATTTGTTTGTTATTATTTGACGGTCTCAATTATTTGTTAACTCCAAATGATTCTAACAGATGTCTCTACCTTTCGACTGGGTTGAGTAAGTAATCAATAGATGGCGCTGCTATGGTAAATCTACGAACGTGTCATATAAGCTACATTTTAACAGCATAATTACCACGTGTTGTTGACGCTAAAAAATTAATTAAATTTATTTTGTAGTTAACGAAATACAGTATAATTCAATTATTTCCAATTTTTTAATTTTTGTTGTTGGCATAGCCGGCCACGTGTTTTTTTTTTATTTATTTATTTATTTATTGAAGTAACAATTATCTGTTATTTATATATACAATTTTTAAAATTAATGAATTAATTTAATTAAGAATTAGGAAAATTATTCAAAAGAAAAACAAACAATTTAGATTTTATTACATCAAGGGATAAATCAGGGGAAAATAAATGGGACAATAGATTATAATTTTTACAAATAACACGAAAAGGATCATGGTCCGCAAAATTTGATCTACAAATTGGTAACCAAAGGGGTCGGAAGGACCTGGTTGACCTATTTGGAACAGAAAATTTGATTTTTTCAAGTAAAAGATGAGAGTCAACTTGACCAAGAATGAGTTTATGAAGGAGCATGGCCCCAACACAAGTACGACGTACCTGCAATGGTGGCAGGTCTAATAACTTTAGCCGACAACTATATGGTGAAAGAAGACCATCTGAGTCCCAGTTTAAATATTTTAAGGCAAATAAAAGAAACTGCTTTTTCACTGATTCAATACTTCTTTGATGAACCATATACTGCGGACTCCAAACGCATGAACAGTATTCAAGGATCGGACGAACCAAAGAGATATACAACGTTTTAGTGGTAAAGGGATCATCAAACTCTTTTGACCAGCGCTTGATAAATGCAAGTACTCCTCTGGCTTTATTAACTGTTAGAGAAATATGTTCATTAAACGACAGCTTGTGATCGAAAAGAACTCCAAGATCATTCGTTAAGGAAACACGATCTAAAAAGTGATTTTCAAGTGAGTACGAGATGACATGAGGCGTGCTACGGTTAAAGGTCATAACCTTGCATTTTGAGCAGTTAGTGAGAGGAGATTATTAGAGCACCACAAGAATACTTCGTCAAGGTCAAACTGTAGATGTCTATGAAGAAAGTGGTCAGAGTAAGAAAAACAGAGCTTCACATCATCAGCATACATAAGTGTAGTAGCATAGCTCACGACACTAGGCAAGTCGTTAACAAAGAGGTTAAATAGAAGAGGTCCTAAGTGACTGCCTTGCGGAACACCAGATGTTACTTTTATAACTTGAGATGTGATGTTCTTGAACAAAACCCGCTGCGTACGATTAGATAGATATGAAGTCATCCACTTTATGATATTAGGAGGGAAACCCATAAGATAAAGTTTCTGGAGAAGGAGACGGTGATTAACAGAATCAAAAGCTTTGCTAAAAACGGTGTAAATAACATCGGTTTGCATTCGTTTGAGAAAACCCTTATGGACGAACGAAGTAAATTCTAGCAAATTGGTTGTTGTAGAACGATTTTTGACAAAACCATGCTGGGAGGAGGAAATTATGCTTTTGCAATGATGTTGCAGTTGCAATGTAACCATTTTCTCCAGCAGCTTGGGAATAGCAGAAAGTTTAGCAATACCACGGTAGTTATCAATAAGTATTTCAGAACCTTTCTTATGAAGTGGAATATAAAAGATTCATTCCATCTCTTGGGAAGGCATGAAAGGTCCAAAGATAAATTAAATAGGGTAGTAAGAGGATAGCATAGGATATCGGAGCAGTACCTAAGAATACAGCTCGGGACGTTATCAGGACCAGCAGAAAAAGAGATATCCAAGGTTGAAAGAGCATTAGAAAAATCAAGATGATTAAATTTAGACAAGTAGATATTGTTTATATACGGAATATTATAAGGGTATGTAGAATTTAAATTATAAGAATCGGACGAATAAGTTGATTGAAAGAATGATGCAAAGAGATTAGCAATACCATGATCTGAAGAATCAGAAATATTTTTATAAGATAGGGAAGGAGGAAAAAGACTGGATTTACGTTTCATATTGACAAACGAATAAAAGGAGCTCGGATCATTTCGGAAGTTAGCCTTACAATTTACAATGTAACGCTTATAAAGTTGATTATTAAGAAGAATAAACTGGTTACGAATGTAAAGAAAGTTTGTCTGATGAAACAAAGATCCAGACTTAAGAAACATTTTGTAAGCTCAAGATTTCCTGTTCTTAAGACGAGAAAGGTGTTTGTTAAACCATGGCGGTTTCGTTGATGAAGACGATGAAAGTACTTGGGAAAGAGCAATTTCAATTAGTTCATCAATGAAGTCGTAATGGCAACTAGAATGCAAGGAATTGTCATCTTCACACGGGATCCAGAAGATTTGGGGAAGGTTGAAATCACCCATGATTAGGACAAAATCAGAGTCATTGACTAATGATAAAACGTACTTGATAGCATTAAGGTGATGAAAATATACAGTATCATCAACCGATGGAGGTATATAAGAACAGGTCATGAAAATATGAGACGGACCAACAGTTATTTTTACTGCGATAAACTCGATTCCAACCTGATTCGGGAAAGTTATTAGTTCAGCCGAGTATTTAATACTAACAGCAATGAGGACACCACCACCAAAAGAAGGCCTATCCAATCGAAACACAGTGTAGTTTGGAACAAAAATTTCATAATCAGAGACAGAGGAATTAAGCCAGGTTTCAGTAAGTGCAATAGCATCAAATTCAAAAGAAGCACTCTTAGTAAAAAATTGGCTCAGTTTACCCAGAATACTTCGAACGTTTTGGTAGCAGCAAGAAAAAACATTATTACTCAGTTTTTTGGAGCTGAATCGGCAAAGTTGTGATTCAGAGGGTCTTTAGCTAAAAATTCGTGAATAATACTGTGCTCGGGCCAGGCTGATAGATCAAGTACTTTTTCAAAGTAGGATTCAGGAATTACAATTTTGAAAGAGGATATGTTACGCTTATGTTAAGGATTAAACTTAAAGACCGCTAAATCATTAAGAGCTACCTTAAGATGTGTTAAGAGGTGACTCCTGACATCATCCACAGTGGCATCCGGCATGAGGCGGGATACGAATATGGCTTTACGAGGTGCAACAGCTCTCAGCGAAAGCCCAGAGGATTTTAACTCAGGCGCCACACCAGTGAGAGGCCTAGGTGACGGAGCCACAGGAAAATGGAGGTTTTCCAACGATGGAGGATCCAGGACAATAGGTGGAACAAGACTCATTGACGATTCCATTGGCAGACTTGGTGAATGGATCACTTCCACAGGAACAACAGGAGGCGATGAAGTATTAGGAGTTAAGAATTTATCCGAATGAATCACATGAGAAGCAGGAGTGCCCAATAGATTGACCGCCATCGGGTTATTGTTCGGAATTTTTCTCCTTGGAGATTCACTTAGTAACTTGAGACCAAGAAATTGGGTCTCAAGTGTAAGGAATTGCTCATTAAGTGCAGCAAACTGCTTACGGACATCAAGAAAACCGTTTCTCGTCTGCTTCATGAAGGTCCGCATCTCAGACTCGATCTCTCAGCAGGCAATACAAGACCATGTCAGACCAATATTCTTAGTGATGAGATCGCTTATCCGTCCATTATGCCCACCACCTGCACATTTAATATGTGAGCAGTTGTTGCAAAGCCAGCAGGAAAGATACGAATCTCCAGTGATGCATCCTCCAAACTCGCATTTCTTAGCAGTGCAAATTAGACTCATTATTTACTGAGATTTGTCCACTGTAGTGAGAGCGAGAAGAGTTCAATGGTAGAGTTCAAAGAGTTCAGTGGTAGAGAGGCACGTTCGGATCAGGCACGTCGAAGATAATACGTAACTAAAGAGATACGAATGTTACGAATAACCGCTTCAGAGTAACAATGATATAACGGGATTACTCGATCGGAGAATAGACTCAGGAATATATATATTATATATGAATATTCGCAGGGCACGGCAGAAATAATATTGAAGAATAATATTATTTTTAAGAAGTGTGTGGATAATGAACTATGTAAGTCAATTATCTCAGACAATGATACGCGAAAAGAGGAGTCTCGTATCAAAGATATATGTAGATATATGGAGGTAATAAGATGAGAGCAATCACAAAAAACACGTCGGGATACGGCAAAGCCAGAGGAAAGACTGATATTATACTAGATATTACTAGATATTAAACTAGATATTATATAGCATATTATAACTAGATATTGGGATCGGTAAAATATAACTGCAACCAAATACGTAATGCATTTAACTGCCAGACAATTTTTGCACTGTTGTTCAGGATAAAAATGAATTGATTCAGAGTATTTTCCCGGATATTCAGAATAATTATTTGAATAATGAATGGCTTAGTCAAATGGGCGATTTTGGCAGCCAAAAACGTCGATGTTGACGAAATTAACTTCCAGATACAATAGTTGTTACCGATCTAATGTCTTTTAAATCAATCGATACTGTTGTTGATGAAAATGAAAGTGTAAATTTTCCGATTGAATTTTTCAATTCATTATATATCCCTGGAATGCCAACACATAATATTTGATTAAAGAGTGGTTCCCCTATTATTCTCCTCCGTAATTTGAATCCACCTCAATCATGTAACGGTATGCGTTTGATCATCAAAAAGATCAGCGGAAACATTCTTGAAGCAACGATTTTGGCTGTTTAAAGTTTAAAGGAAAAGTGGTCTAGCTGCCACGTATTCCGATGATACCATCAGATTCTACCATACCCTTTAGTTAAAAAAAATTGATATTAATGTTAAAAAGTTTAAGACTGTCTGCTTTGCCTACCTAATTCATGAGTTTAAGCGTCACATATTATTTATTATATTATACTATAATATTATTTATTTGTTATAAATTTAAACGGAAATAATAAATCTGATAAATTTTTATTTTGTACCTATTGATTTCTGCTTAATATCAAGTGTAAGAACTTTTTAAATAATTGTGTTCAACGTACTTCCCATTTCGAATCTCATTCCAGTGAACTTGTATACCAACATTAACATTTTCGTTTTTGTTCGTAAATAACTTCATTGTACTAAAGGGTTATAGAAGTAGAAAGTCAAATAAGAAGATCACTATATTTTTTTACAAATACCATATGTGTGAAGAAGTCACAGCAACGCGTGTCCGGGTCAGCTAGTTTAATTATATATATATTCTGTTTTATTTTGTCCACAGGCAGTACATGTAGAGTAGCACATATATTTATAATTAAATTTTTAGAACTTTTATATATGTTGTTATTTATTTTTGCTCTACTATTTTTTCTATGCGCCAAGAATTGAAAGGAGGGTGCAATATTCCAGCACAAGACGGATTTTAATTTGTCTTATCTCAACTTTCAATTTTTTGCACAAATACCTGGGGTTCTGCTTTCGGATCCTTTAATCCTGCGGCCACTTTCCTTTTACATTCGATGCAGGAGCAGGGCATGGGGACGACAAATCCTTCCAGTAGCAGCTCGATTAGAGAAGTTTGTTTCGCGACGCGTAGAATTCTTTAATTTTTATTTGTGAATTCACCACCACAACCGTCGCGAGCAACTCTTTTTTTTAAATATATGTATGTTATAAATTGTTTATATATGTATATTGCGTCACTGTCACTGTTTTTGTAGCTTTTTTATTTAATTATATTAACTACATTCCACCCGGGGGCGCCAAAATGTTCACTGAGATTAGTTTATCTCGTCGCGAAAAACCGAAAGACAAAAGGGTGGCTGTAAAATTTAAATATAGCAACTTCGAGAAATACGTGCACTCGGTTCAACTTTATAAATTCGATTATATTTCTATCAAAAGAACTTAAGCCTAGCTTATCTATTGCGGCGAAGCGGGTCGAATTCACGAGAGAGCGCAAGTGAGTTTTTCTTGCGCTCCCGCTCCGCCTTATACTTATATTTATACTAGACTTCAATAAAATTTAAACTTAATATTCTGCATTAATTCCACAAAGAGAACTCCAACTAGAGCGTTTCAGGATAAGAAAACTACATTTGAAATGGGGCATAACAGAAAGCCAACTTTAAAATATTTAAAGACTATCTGTACCCTTCCACACTTCTCTGTGGCGTATTGTCGTTGGACGATCAAGAAATAATCAAGAAACACATTTCTTTCGTTTCATTATTAATCTTCAGAGACTGGCAGCAAGGGCAGACATGGCTCATCTGGCCAATGACGACATGGCGACTGGAGCTATAATCAACAGCTGGATCATATCGAAATGCAAGAAATTGCTGATTTCGATCTACTGTTATCTGTGAACGGAATTCAACAGACCTTGCCCTATCGTGTTCATGTCTTTGTGAGTGAATTAAATCTATTGCTGTTGATCTTCAAGCCTGACTCCACCCCTTTTTGCTGCTTCCATGATAACGTCAATTACATAGCTGTCATTTGCGTTATGTTATTCCAAGTCTGATTCTTTTTTGTTTTACCACGTTTTATAGTGAGTGACGTTTCATGTCAAGTCACACGGGAACGCTGTTGAACGGGATAAAAAGTATCATATGTCCGTCTCCTGGCTCTAAGCTACCTTTCTACCAATTTTCAGACAAATCTGTTCTGCCGTTCTTGAGTTATAAGTGGTGTAACTAACACGACTTTCTTTTATATACATATAATTACATATCTTCTTCAAAATAGTTTGAAAAAAAATATATTTTTATTTAAGTTTCGGTTTTGATACAGTGTGATTCCTTAAAACTGCTTAGAATTTCCGAACTAACTTAACTTTGGGGCTCTTAGTCCTTTTTATAGCTAACCATGCTGAAGCATTTTGCAGATCAAAGCTCGAAAGAAGCTTTTCTCTCAGAGAGGCTTTGTTTTCTGAAGAGAATAAATTGAGTCGGAACCTCTTACTTGAGGTGTCAGTTGACGTGGAAGGCTTTTGGGTCTCAATTAATCGAGGTGACAAGAAAATGTGAATTTTCCTGTGAATCTGTTTAGTTTTAATACACTTAAAAGGAGTGAGAAAGATTTGAGTCGGGATTCTGTTTACCAAAATATTGTTTTGGTTTTCAATCTGAAGTGACTCTTAGAAATTGGAAATCTGAAATAAGGCTGTTTTCCGCGGAATTTTTTTTTTTTTTTTGCGCGGTTCCCACTGCATACGTACAGCCCACATCCCGTCCAACCGACCGAGGGACGCTGCCGCGTGACGTACGGCTCGAATCGCGGGAATTGATCCGAGATAGTTAAGCGAAAAGTAGGAGAAAGATATCACGAGGAAGAGTGTTGCACAGATAATGCGGTTAATATAAGCGATTTAAGGTTGTTAGTAGAGCAAGGTGACAAGATGTGGTAGAGACCATTGTAGTCCGAACATAATACCCTGAACGGATCTACAACTACAATGGCTGAGGAGTAGAGGACGAAAGTTTTAAGTCCTTCTACTAGGATCGTTAAAATTTAAGCGTGTTAGTAAATGCTGGCTGTCAATATTTCCATAATAAGATTGTATAGAAACATGACATCCAGCATCGTTCTACGGTTTGTTAATGATAGTAAGTTGATTAGTAAAGGTCTACTAAGATAAGAGGGGAGGTAAAGATTTGCATCCCAATTAAGTCCCCTAAGCGCAAAAGTGAGGAAGTTTTTTTGTACAGATTCAATATGATCTTGGTGTACTCCATATTGAGGACTCCAGACACACGATCCATACTCAAGAATCGGACGGACCAGTGATGTATATAACGCCTTAGTTATGTACGGGTCATTAAATTCATTTGACCATCTTTTAATAAAACCAAGCACACCCATAGCTTTATTAACCATGGTAAATTTAAGTCTCAAATCTAATAGGACACCTAGATCATTAACCTGAGTTAATCGTTCTAAGGCGTTCCCATAGAGAAAGTACATAGCCTGGTGAGGACTAGATCGGTAAAAAGACATAAGTTTACATTTCGATCCATTAACCTTTAGGTTATTTGCTAAACACCAATTTTGAAGTTTATTTAAATCGGATTGAAGTCTAGACTGGTGAATTTATACTGAAGGCATAGCTTAACGTCATCAGCGTACATAAGTACAAGTGAATTAGTTAAGGCAAGGGGCAAGTCGTTAATAAACAGTAAAAAGTAGGGGTCCAAGATGGCTTCCTTGCCGCACCCCAGATGTAGCGCGGACTAAACGCGAGGTAAAATCTTTAAAGAAAACACGTTGGATTCTCCCAGATAAGTAGCTCGAAATCCAGATAAGAAGATCAGTTGGGAATCCTAAAAGACTGAGTTTACTTATAAGAAGCGAATGGTTAACAGAGTCAAATGCTTTTCTGAAGTCAGTGTAAATGACGTCTGTTTGGAAGCCATCCGTGATAAAAGATGTTAGCTCCAATAAGTTGGTAGTGGTGAAGCGGCGCTTCATGAAGCCATGCTGGCTCGGAGTTATTATTGAACTACATAGGTGTTGCAAATGTGGAGTGATAAGTTTTCCAAAAAGCTTTGGAATTGCTGACAATTTAGAGATACCTCTATAATTTGCAGCGTCGGATTTTTTCCCTTTTTTATGCAGCGGAATAATGAAGGATTCCTTCCACATAAGGGGAAAGATCGAAGTTTCCAGCGATAGATTAAAGAGTTTAACGAGCGGTTTGCACAGAGCCTCGGCGCAGTTCTTCAGAACACAGCCTAGTACTCCATCAGGGCCTGGCAAATACACGGGCTTGACCTTAAGAAGATCCGATAGCACACCACTTTGATCGAAAGATGGGCAAAATATAAGATTGGCTTATTGGATTAATATCCATCCACTTATAATTAAGTGTAAGGCTGAGCTGAACTGCTGCTAGGTGAATACGTAGTTTGAAAAAACTGTGCAAAGAGATCGGCCATTGCCTGATCAGTGTTCGCATAAGAGTTCTCAAACGTAAGCAGTGGGGGAAAAGATACATGTTTACGCTTAGTGTTTACAAAGTTATAAAACTGCTTCGGATCCTGAGTAAACTGAATCCTGCAGCGGCGAATATAACTCCTATAACATTCTGCGTTATGCACGGTGAAATTGGACCGGGCTACTAAGTATCTAGAATAACTAACTGTACAGCCAGATAATCTATGTTTATTCAAAAGTCTACTCATACTATTCTTTAAGTTGTTAAGATGCCTTGTATACCAAGGCGGGTTCGTTGAAGCGGACGGATATTTCCACGGCACACAAACGTCAAAAAATGAATTTACAGTGAAATACAATTTTTGTAATGCTAAGTTTATATCATCGCATGAAAGTAAATCAGACCAATCAAATTCCGAAATTAACTTATTTAATTTCATAAAGTTAGCCTTACAAAAGAAACGAACTTTCTGAGATTTAATTGTAGACTTAAGGTCAATGAAGTAATTATTTTCGATTGAAACCTCAAGAGTAGGATGATATGGATCCTCAGGGTTAGAAAGGGGCAAAGTTCTGGAAAGACTAATTCCATCAGGATCAGAAACGAAACATAAGTCCAACAGCCGACCTAAAGAATTTCTAACGTGGTTAATTTGTCCGAGTGACATGTCGAACATGCCCGCAGGTATGTCATGGTGGGAGTTAAGCTATAAAGACGGTGAATTATCAAAATTTGACCACATAAGTTCTGGGATATAAAAGTCACCCAGAGCTATCAGCTGGTCACCATCAGACAGACGATCGAAAACCAAACGAATAGCGTACAAATGTTGCCAGTATGTTGGCGGTTCGGACGAAGGTGGTATGAACGAACAGGTAACATACAAAGATTGATCAGACAAAGTGATTTTGATGCAAAGAAATTCAATGTCACCAAACTCTTGTGATTTTACCTCTTCAGAAAACAATTTGGAGTCTACAGAAATTAGCACTCCTCCTCCCCTTCGCAAAGTTCTATTACATCTAAAAGTGGTGTACCTACTAGGAAAAACTTCGGAGCTTAAGATCTCCGGCTTTAACCAAGTTTCTGTAAATACAATAATGTGAGATGCAAAGAAAGAACTATCAGAATACAGTTTGGGAAGTTTACTACGTAACCCTCTAGTATTCTGATAGATAAGTGTTAATGAAGACATTAGTTTTTTGAAATTGAGGAAGATGAGGTGGAAGGGTGATCAGTGGCCATAACATGTGGGAGTTTTACACCCACAGTTTTGGTTATCTTTTTTTTCACCGACCTTGGCTGATGTTCTTGGACGAAAATCTCTGGCCAAAAGCTGGCGGAACAGATAGGGCTAGAGTAGGGCTATGTTTGGAAGGAAAATTAAACAAATTATTATTTTACCTCCATATATATCACTGCACACGCGAAGCGATACGGATCTAAGAAATTGCAATTTGTTTTTCTATATGTAAAGAAATAAACACCGATTGTTTATAGAAAGCTTATTACAAATTTTACAAAAACTTAGTGCGCACAAAAAAAACACGTCCGTCCGCTTTAAGATAAAGAGAGGAAGTTAATAGACATGGTAGACATTTCACTGTCAAAACAGACCACAGAGCACTTGACTATTTATTTTCAATGGTTAAGTACAGTTCCAAATTAAAACGAATGACACTTAAATTAGAGGAATATAATTTTACGGTAGAGTATCTAAAGGGTAAAGAAACCTATGTAGCCGATGCGCTTTCTAGAATAACAATAACCGACTTGAAAAATATACAATTAAACAATAAAATAAAATAAATTAAAATTAAATAAATAAGTCACTACCAGAAACCAAAGTAGACAAAAATCCTGCGCAGAAAAGAACAAATATAATTGCATAAGCAATCCATTAGGTTTTTTGATAATATATCGAAATATCAAAATATCGGTTTTTTGTTTTTAATTATATTTTTAATAATATAACAGAATTCCTATATTATTTTTGATATTTTTTCTTTGGTCACTCTCATTTCAATCTTAAAGGTGATTAGTTTGATTGTTGAACTTAATTCTTAATAATATTGAAATTAGTTTGATAGGTTATCATTAACTTGGAAAAATGGATGTGAAATCAAATTACACCAAATTATCTGGCGTAAAGACGAGCGGAAATGCTTCGAATTTGGCGTCGCACTTGCGCAATAAGCATGCCGACATTTTTGCAAAATGCGCCCAAAGAAGGTATGTATGCACATCCCAATGAAAATTGGAGTTTAACACGTGGCTTACAATATATATATTTTCACTTGTTTTAATTTTTAGCTATCAGCGAATATTGAAAAAGTACTTACAATAACTGAATCTTTCAAGACTGCTGCAGCTTTTATTGTGGAGAAAAAAATTTTATATTAAAAAAATATCAAATGTATCGATATTTTGAAGTGATATTTTTAAATATTATCATCAAATTTTTTTATGGAGGAAATATTATTGATCCGATTTTTTTGTAATTTTCGACACCCCTACAATCCATAGAAAAAGCTTCAAAGCCCAACGTATATGAAGTCATTAATAATCTATATATATATAAAAGAACATCGTGTTTTATGTTACACCACTTATAAATCAAGAACGGAAGAACAGATTTGAGTGAAAATTGGTAGGGAGGTAGCTTAGAGCCAGGAGAAGGACATAGGATACTTTTTGTCCCGTTCGACAGCGTTCCTCCCTGGCCCATACTTTTTTATTTAGGCAGACAGCTAAGAAGAAAATGTCAAATGTCAAAATGTCAGTTACAAACGAAGTCAAATTCATAGTACCCTGTACTTGGTGAATGTACAGTAGGTAGTTGTACATTCAATCAATACTAACTTATACAAAGAATAAGTTAGTAAATTGATGAACAATGTAATTTACGCTACGATAATGATAGGAAAATCAACGAACTTTTTGAGATTTAAGTGTAGACTTAAGTGTTCTGGAAAGAGTAATTCCATCAGGATCAGAAACGAAACATAAGTCCAGCAGCCGACCTAAAGAATTTCTAACGCGGATAATTGGCCCGAGTGACATGTCAAACATGCCCACAGGGAAGTCGTGGTGGGAGTTAAGCTGTAAAGACGGTGAATTTTCAACATTTGACCATATAAGTTCTGGGATATTAAAGTCACCCAGAGCTATCAGCTGGTCACCATCAGACAGACGATCGAAAACCAAACGAATAGCGGACAAATGTTGCCAGTATGTTGGCGGTTCGGACGAAGGTGGTATGTACGAACAGGTAACATACAAAGATTGATCGGACAAAGTGATTTTGATGGAAAGAAATTCAATGTCACCAAACTCTTGTGAATTTACCTCTTCAGAAGCGAATTTGGAGTCTACAGAAATTAGCACTCCTCCTCCCCTTCGCAAAGTTCTATCACATCTAGAAGTGGTGTTCCTACTAGGAAAACTTCGGAGCTTAAGATCTCCGGTTTTAACCAAGTTTCTGTAAATACAATAATGTGAGATGCAAAGAAAGAACTATCAGAATACAGTTTGGGAAGTTTACTACGTAACCCTCTTGTATTCTGATAGGTAAGTGTTAGAAAAGACATTAGTTTTTTAAAGCAGAGGAAGATGAGGCGGAAGGTTGGTCAGTGGCCGTAGCATGTGGGAGTTTTACACCCACAGGTTTGATTATTTTTTTTTCACAGTACTTGGCTGATGTTCTTGGACGAAAATATTCTCTGGCCAAAAGCTGGCGGAACAAATCGTCTTGAACATCTGCAAGGGGACGCGTATTTTGAAAGATGACGTGTGACTGGTGTATGAATATTTAAATTTTGTTATGTCCACCACCTTTATGTCGACTTTGGTTATGGCTTTGATGTAAGCCGAGATATCAATCTCAGAAATATCAGGGGCAAGCCGGGAAACAAAAACATGTTTCGATGGTGGGATCACCTGCAAGGGTTTTGGTGCCGCCGCAACTAGTACAGCGGCATCAGTACGTACCTGGGGTCCGGACGGTTGATTGCTCTGTTTGGTGACTGTTACAGGGGTTTGAATTATTGGTTCTGGGATCACTTGAAGCGATGCCACAGAGGACATATCGGACAATTGCTCATTAATCCTGAGATATTCGGAAGCCGAATTTTTCTCAGGTCCGGCCCTTGGGGTGGCCAGAGATATAAGAGGCTGCTGTCGGCTGAGCAGGCTGAAGATTATTCACCACAAGCACATCACTAAAAGAGGATTTTTTGCGCTTTGGAGACTCGTTTAGTAGTTGAAGACTACTAAACTGTGTATCGAGCGCACAGAGTGGGTCATTGATTTTTCGAAAACCACTAATCAACACCTTGAAACCGCTTTTAGTCTGCCTGATCTCATTTCGTCCTGAACAGCACGACAACCGTCTCAGCAAAAGTGGAGACCAGACCTACGCGAGATTGCATCCGAAACTGAGGCCGTGAACCCGGCACACTTAGCGTGTAAAACGTTTTCACAGAGCCAGCAATGGATGGTAGGCTGGGAAGACGAGATTGTCTTATTACAAGACTTCAATGCACAGACCAATTTAAATTCCATAATTATTAAGATTTTAAATAATTAATTTATTAAAAATTATTAAAATTTCAATAATTAATTTATTAATAATATTGATGAACCTTGTACCACTGTACCAGGGAAACGAAAGGGAGAGATTGAAGAGAGCAGTTAGTGCAAGTTAGTAAAATGCAAAGAATAGAGATAGGAATCTCTATTGAGCGAGAAATAGGAGCAATAAAATAGAAGCAACACCGTAAGAGATGAAGAAGAAGAGCAGGGCTATGTTTGGAAGAAAAATTTATAATATTATTATTTTACCTCCAAATATATCACTGCACACGCGAAGCGATACGGATCTATGAATTGCAATATTTTATTATTTTTATTTTTTTAAGTGAATAGAAATAAACACCGATTGTTTATGCAAATCTAATAAGCAACTTTTATGACAACGCAGTGCGCACAAAAAAAAACACGTCCGTCCGCTTTAAGATAAAGAGAAGAATTGGAATAATTAAATGTATATGTTTTTTACAAAAATTGGAAAAGGGCTATTTGCAGCTAGATTACGAATTTCAATAGAAAAGGCTTTAGCTTCGGTTTACAAAATTTACTGATATACACTTAAACAAATTTTGTTGATATGTTACTTCCCCATCCTTAAGAATTTGGCCTCTCCTCAGGCGGTAAGTTTGGGGTATAACTGTAGGTCCTGTTCTTTATTTTCTGAACTTTTAGTTTCTTCTTCGGAACTTATAATCTTTTTTTTTTATAATTATCCTTCTCGGGATGTTCTTAAATTTATAAATCAAATATATGATTATAATAATAATTATTATTGCTAGTAGTATTAATAAAATTGTTTGGGTTGTAAAATATTGTTTTGAGTGGTTTCGGAATATTTTTTTAGCTACGATATAGGATAAACGTTCGAGTTTAGTTATGTTGTTGTTTACATAAATAGTTCGGGTGTAACCAAGCATAGTATTTGTTGTAATTACATCTTCTATTTGTATAGAACAGGTGTGTTAATTGAGATTAGTTTATCTCGTCGCAAAAAAACCGAAAGGCAAAAAGGTGGCTGTAAAATTTAATTATTGCAAAAAAAAACGAAAACGAAAAATGCGTGCACTCTGTTCAACGTTATAAATTTGAGTATATATTCATATCAACAAAAACTTAAGCCTAGCTTATCTAGTGCGGCGAAGCGGGGCGAATTCATGGGAGAGCGCAAGTGAGAACTTTACTTGCGCTCCCGCTCCGCCCTAAACTAGCTTATACTAGACTTCATAACATTCCACTTAATTATCTACATTAATTATACACCGGCCCCGTTGAAGGCCTTCATTAGGCTTCAACTACTGGCAACCTCGCCAGCTTGTGGATTGCTCTCCTGAATACTGCTCCTCTACTCGTCCTGACGTCGGCGACCCTGACCCTTCCGTCCGCGCCGGCGTGAGTCTCGACGACTCTGGCGGTGATCCACTGCTGGGGCGGCTGGTTGTCCTCGGCGACCAGGACCAGATCGCCCTTCCTGGCGTCCTCCTGCTCCAGCTGCCACTTCGACCGCGCCTGTAGGCCCAAGACGTACTCCCGGGACCAACCAAAACATTTGCTTGATTGACGAGACAAGCCGCCATCGCCACAAGCACGTTAGACCCTGCTGGTCCGGGGTCCGCGGTGCTGGTGGGGCCCGGGAGTCAACGCCTCGCCGTCGCTTGGGTCCTGACTGAGGGCGCCCAGCGGCCTCGAGTTCAGGACGGCCTCGACTCCAACGAGGACGGTCTGCAGCTCCTCTGCGGTCAACTTCGCGCTGCCCACCGCTCGTAGGAGTAGGTGCTTTGCAGACTTCACACCTGCCTCCCATAGTCCGCCCATGTGCGGGGCCCGCGGCGGTATGAATGCAAATACGCATCCTTTTCTTGATGCATATTGCCGCAGCTCGATTTGGTGTCGCAGTGCCGCGAAGTGGCGACACATCGTCAATAATACTGGAAACTTGGCATCGTACGAAATAGGAGCATTAGCTAGTCGCCCCCCGACCCGCAACAACGAAAAGGTAAGCCCAGCCTTAGAGGTTTCATGGACAAACGGACTTAACTTCTGTAGGCTTGGGCTAACAATAAGATTTTTTCGAATATTTTTAATTTCCTCCTGATATTCGTGCTCTTGGACTATCTGGACAATTTTATTAAAAACTTTTTCATTTTCGACAGGCGAAGGTACATTATCAGAAGTAACTACTAATTTTTTACACTTCTTTATAAAGCAGACCATGTAAACGAACACTCGCAGCAGTTTTAAGTGAGAGGAAAATCCTTCTATCACTTCCAACATATATGAGGTAGAGACCATTGCAGTCAGTCCGACTGCATTCTTCTTTGCTTTCATCTGCAAGATCTCTGGTGTCGGATTAAACCGGGGGCTCGTTGGCCACTTATCTTCCGGCTCCGTTAAAAACGATGGACCTGTGAACCAGATTGATTCTATCGTTTCCTTTACGTCTCCACCTCTTGACACAACATCTGCCGGGTTCTGTTTAATTGGTACATGCCGCCACGTGCTATCCTCTGACCACTCTTGAATCTCAGCAACTCTATTTGATGCGAACGTAGACAACGACGATGGATGGGAACGAATCCAATGAAGACAAACTTCCGAATCTGACCAATATACACTTCTTTCGATCGGTGGTTTGATAAGAGGTTTTATTTTTCGACAGAGGTCCGCGAGAAGGTGAGCGGCACATAACTCAAGACGGGGGAGCGTCTTTGTCTTGAGCGGCGATACTTTCGACTTTGCAGTCAACAATGAGACTTTACTACCTTCTGCAGATTTGCAACGGATACAGATGCAGGCTCCATCGATGCGTCAGAGAAGGCATGAATTTCAATTGGTGACATTGGCTCACTCATCACAAATCTCGGTATTGAGATCTCTTCTAACTGTGACAAGGCAAGCTGAATTTTGTTCCATGCGGTTTCCAAGTGCAGTGGAATGGACTCATCCCAATCTAGCTTATTAAGCCAAAGTTCCTGTAACAGGATCTTTCCTTTAATAAGGATCGGGCTTAATAAGCCAAGGGGGTCGAAAAGCTTTGACGACACCGAAAGAATATTCCGCTTAGTCGCCCTTTGACCCATGACTGACATATCAATTTCGAATTTAAATACATCATCTTTAGGAACCCAATCGATTCCTAATGTTTTGTCGTTAACATGTCGTCGACGTAAAAGTCAGACCCAATAACTTTAGCAGCTCGAGGGAATGTATTTTTCGCGGATTCACTCAACCTATTCAAACACCTTATGGCCAGGAATGGGGCTGGTGCAGTGCCATAACTAACGGTGTTGAGCTTGCACAATTTCAAGGACTCTGACGGGTCTTTTCTCCACACTATCAACTGGTATCGTCGATCTGCTTCATTTACCATCACTTGACGATACATCTTTTTTATGTCGGTTACCAGAGCGAATTTGTTTAGCCGAAATATAAGAAGAGTTGAGTAAAGCATCAAAAACTCATTTAAACACTTCTGTGTGGATGTGTTGCAGGACGCATCGAAAACGACTCGTAGTTTGGTCGTTGTACTTTCCGGCCGCAAGACACATTGGTGGTGTATGACGTAGTGTGGAGAAGCAAGAACGTCATTGCTTGCAGGGGACATATGGCCTAGGGATTCGTATTCTTCCATAAATTCCAAATACATTTTCTTTAAGTTCGGATCTCGAGATAATCTTCTCTCGAGCGACAGAAATTGGCGTTTGGCTATCTCGAATGAATTGCCCAAAACGCTTGGATCCGACTTAAATGGAAGTTTACCTTCAAATCGACCTGAAGGCAGTATTCTTGTAGTCTTCCGATAATGTTCCTCACATAGCTCTTGTTCTGGCGACAACATCTTTTTAAAAGATGGAACTTTTCCAACGACCAGAATTTTTTCAAGTTTTTGTCTATTGACTCTAATATTTCCTCTTGGCAATTCAGACTAGAGACCGGCTGTTGAGGAGTTGAGAAATTTGCCAGATATTTTCCCGATACTATCCACCCAAAGAGAGTTTCTTGAAGGATGAGATGGTTCGGACCTTGTTTTATTTGGCCAACGGACAAAAGTTCGAAAAATGACTCAGCTCCAATTAGCATATCTACCCGCTGAAGTTTGTAAAAATATGGGTCTGCTAACGGCAAGTTCTTTGGTAGGGTCCAATCTATGGTAGGGTCCAATCTTTCACTGACTGGTCAGTGTGATAGCCTGAAATGGTTTTCAAAACCCAAAAGTCGAACGGAAACTCGGTACCATTGACTCTCGACTTCACCACGGTGTGTATCTTTTTCTTAACTAGTGAATTAGTTTGACCAATTCCAATTCCTCCCTACGGATCTGTAAGCGTTGAGAAAGATCTTCTGTAATAAAATTCATTTGTGACCCTGAGTCAAGTAATGCTCGGGCCAAGATGTGCTCACCATTTTTTGTTCGAACGCTTGCTAACAAAACCCTTTCTACAGACGACGCATGCAAAGCATGTGAAGTAGAAGGGCCATCATTCGTTAACTCTGGAGGAGGATTTTGTGTGGGTGGTGGTAATGCTAAGTTATTTTCGGTCACTGTAAATCGGTGCAGAAGTTTATGGTGCGATCTTGAACAGATTGGACACCTGGTCGATTTACAATTCGCTACCGTGTGACCTTTTTGCAGACAATTCAAACATAGGGAGGCTGACTTAATAAACTCAAACCTTTGCATTACAGCAAGGCGAGTGAACGGACTGCACTGGGCCAAAAAATGGTTGTTAGTGTTACAATAACTGCAAGCTGGTTTGGCGTTGGTAGAAGAACAAACCAACGAAGTTCTATTCAGTTGCTTGCTGAACCCAGTTTTTTCTTGTTTTGGTTTGCCAGTTTCTTCAGCGGACAGATGCTGGTATCTACGATTTGGTATTTTTTCGAAATCGGACCACAGCGGCAATTCCTCATAATCCAGTGACTCTTCCCATTTGTGCTTGGTAACTGGATCCACTCTACTCAAAACTAAATGAATAATCATCGAGTTTGCAATTTTTGTATCATATCCTATGGATAATAGTGATCCATTAATTGATGACACAGTGTCGATGAGACACCTTAACGACGACGCAGACGGCTGAGAAATTTTCGGAAGGCTGAACAGTTGACGTATTTGGTTTGCAAAGATGAGACATTCTTAATTAAATTTCTCGATAACTGGAATGTTCACATCTTTATCAACTAATGTCTCGAAAAGACTTATGAAATTTTTGAAATCCGAATAATTTCCACTGAATTTTGGCAATGCCAAACTAGGAAGTCGAGCTCGAGTTGGGGCTGCAGAACTTGCAGTAGCTGAACGGGAGTCTTCAGCTGAATTCAAGGCCTTACATAAGGACATAATCCTTGCCTTGGTAGTTATTCCTAATTCTTCCAACTCGGCTCCGAAATCATCCAATTCATCTATTTGATCGATCTGGCCTTGCAACTCATTTGCTTTAGAAATTGCCTCATCTAAAACCTGAAGCCTGCATTCTAGCTCGGTTTTGTTTAGAGGAAGTGATCCATTTTCCAAACGTTCCTCCAACCGGCGAATGCTTTTAACTTTGACATTTAATCTTTTTTTTAAGTCAATATGAGTCGGTGAGTTAAGTTTTTGTTTAGTACTTTCCATTATAAATAATTTATTTTTTCAATACAAAAAACGAAAACGATGCAAATTTAAGATTTTATAATTTATTTAAATTTTTTGTTAAAGAAATTTTATTAATTTATTTAAATTTTTTATTAATTTTAAAATATTAATATTAAAAATTTATTAGAAATAAATAAATTTTAGAAATTTATTGAATTTAATTCAACAACAAGAAAATGCGAAAACAAAAATAACACAGGCCGACAATTTCCAACTTTTTTTTTCCTCCACGCATAATTTTACCTGCTCCATAATCTTTAGGCTCCCCTGAACCAAAGTCCAGAACAAACATAGGTTCTATCACCCACCGTTTCCGCGGTACACCTAAGAGAAGAAATTGACCAGATTTTACCATATATTGAATTATGTAGGCCGTGAAATGGCTACGACCATTATTGTTTCCAGTACATATCATTTTTGAAATGTATGTGTACCAACTAAAATTAAAAAATGGTATCTAGCAGTTACTATATCTTTGGAATACTCATCCAAAGTTGAAATCTCAGATTTTCTGCGTTAATTTTTGCTCTTCTATGATTTTTCCCCAAACATTTTTCTATGGAAGATTTTTATTTTCTTATTGAAATCAGTAGATCATACCATGTTTTAATTTTGGATTTAAGGAAAAACTCGGAATAATTTTATTGAATTTAATATAGGTGGTTCAACAATATTTTCTTAAATTAAATTGGAGTTTTTAATCTCATATTTTCAAAAAGTCATGGCTATCTAAAACTGTTTCTATATTCAAAACGTATCTATTGCAGGTTCAGCTTGTTTAGTAAAGCTTTACAGAAGTTGTAGATAGCCATGACTTTTTGAAAATATGAGATTAAAAACTCCAATTTAATTTAAGAAAATATTGTTGAACCACCTATATTAAATTCAATACAATTATTTCGAGTTTTTCCTTAAATCCAAAATTAAAACATGGTATGATCTTCTGATTTCAATAAGAAAATAAAAATCTTCCATAGAAAAATGTTTGGGGAAAAATCATAGAAGAGAAAAAATTAACGTAGAAAATCTGAGATTTCAACTTTGGATGAGTATTTCAAAGATATGGTAACTGCTAGATACCATATTTTAATTTTAGTTGGTACACATACATTTCAAAAATGATATGTACTGGAAACAATGATGGTCGTAGCCATTTCACGGCCTACATAATTCAATATATGGTAAAATTTGATCAATTTCTTCTCTTAGGTGTACCGCGGAAACGGTGGGTGATAGAACCTATGTTTGTTCTGGACTTTGGTTCAGGGGAGCCTAAAGGTTATGGAGCAGGTAAAATTATGCGTGGAGATTTTTTGCTGTTGGCCTGTGTAATTAATTAATCTTATTTAAATATAATAAATAATTTATTAAATTTAACCAAAAAAATAATCTAAATTGATTAATTAATTGATAACGAATTATTAATAGTCGAGGCACAGAGTATCCAACAAAAATAGTTGGTCGCCAATGACACCGCAACCAATATGCACGACCACATTGTAGGGGAACGCGTCACTTGGCGTTCCGTTAAACTATACGCGCCAAAAAGTGCATATACATACAAACATACAGCAGCGGATAACGGTGGGAAACGAAAACGAGAATATTATCGCTGCATCTATTTGTATGTATGTATACCAAATATATACGGACCTTTATTTTATCTGTAATAAATAAAATAATTTTTGGCTGCACTTTAGTATTTATTTGGAAGATTTGTAAACTCAAGAACGAGGGGTAGGGGCGACAGTGATTGCAAATAATATAAATATTTTCTTTTTTATTTTATCCACAGGCAGTACATTTAGGTTAGCACATATATTTATAATTAAATTTTTAGAACTTTTTTATTTGTTGTTATTTATTTTTGCTATACTACTTTTTCTATGCGCCAAGAATTGAAAGGAGGTTGCAATATTCCAGCACAAGACGGATTTTGATTTGTCTTATCTCAACTTTAAATTTTTTGCACAAATACCTGGGGTTCTGCTTTCTTATCCTTTAATCCTGCGGCCACTTTCCTTTGACAATCGATGCAGGTGCAGGGCATGGGGACGACAAATCGTTCCAGTAGCAGCTCGATTGGAGAAGTTTGTTTCGCGACGCGGAGAATTCTTTAATTTTTTGTGAATTCACCACCACAACCGTCGCGAGCAACTCTTTTTTTTTTGAATATATATATGTTATATATTGCTTATATATGTATTGTGTCACTGTCCCTGTTTTTGTTGCTTTTTTATATAATTATAATCACTACAGTCCACCAGGGGGCGCCAAAATGTTCACTGAGATTAGATTATCTGTTCGCGAAAAAACCGAAAGACAAAAAGGTGGCTGTAAAATTAAATTATTGCAAAAAAAACGAAAACGAAAAATGCGTGCACTCTGTTCAACGTTATAAATTTGAGTATGTATTCATAGCAACAAAAACTTAAGCCTAGCTTATCTAGCGGGGCGAATTCATGGGAGAGCGCAAGTAAGAGCTTTACTTGCGCTCCCGCTCCGCCCTAAACTAGCTTATACTAGACTTCATGATATTCCACTTAATTATCTACATTAATAATACAAGGTGAATGCTTTTATAATATTGTTTCTGCTATTAGATCTTTATTTATAAAATTCTGATTTAACAAAGTTTTTGGCAAATTCCATGTTATTATAATGTTGGGTTCGAATGTTAATTCGAAGTTCTTGTACATTTTTGTTTATCTACATTCCGTATTTGTTTGCCTTAAGAGACCTGTTGGGCCAAGCAGCCACCAAAAAGTGCATTTAAAATATTCATAAAATGCTTAGCTGCAGCTGTTCTTGTCAGCATGTATTCTTCTCTGTTTTGTCTCCCAGTTTCGCATGCGCTTTATTGGTATTTGTAGCGTATGCGCTTTGGGAAGCTTTGGTAGAGCTTCTGCGCAAGCTCTTGGGGTTGCGTTTGTTGTAATTTGGAGTTGTTTGGAGCCGCATAGATTAGGGTTAAATTGAACCCAAAATAAATATATTGAACCCTGATTTGAAACGTGTGTATTTATTCGGCTGCTATTAAAAACTATTAATAGCACAACATTGGTGACCCCGACGTGATTTCATCCCGGTTTATTATTGTGATCAGCATTAAAAGTGCCAAGAAAACGCCCTTGTTGTTGTTGCTACAAGTTGCATTTTAATTGAAGAATGGAGTCTGGAGCTGAGATTATTGGAGCTGCTGCCGCAAACCGTGAAAGGATCGGGAGTGATCTGTATTTGAGATTCTCGCAGCTGGCGACTGATGTGGAAGTGGAAATTCAGGTGGAGGTTGCCTCGGTCTTTTCTAAAAGAAGTGATCCAGCTTCCAAACGTTCCAAAAAACCGGCGAATGCTTTTTACTTGAACGTTTAATCTTTTTTTTAAAGCCTAAAGGGTCGTGGAATTAATTTTGGGTTTATTACTCTCCATTCTATAAAATTATTTCTTTTCTAAAAAGAAGCAACTTCGATGCAATTTAAATATTTAAAAAATATTAAAATTTTAATAAATAAATAAATTTTTATATGTAAATAAAATTAAAAAAATTTTAATTTTAATTTCGGTAGAAAAAAAAGAAAAAAAAAAATTTTTTTAACAAATATTACTTTTACCTAAAATTTGTATTTTAAAGTAATTCTCTGAATAACAATTTTTAATTTTTTATTAAAAAAAAAAAAAATTATTAATTTTCAACCAACGAAAAAAATTATTTAATTAATTGATAGTCGAATAAATCTATAGTCGAGGCCCTGAGTATTTAAATATTTGTTCGCCAGTGATACCGAAAACAATATACCGAACCAAATGCATATACGTGCATACATACAGAAGCGGATAACGGAGGGAAGCGAAAACGATAAGTTCACCGCTGCATCTATTTGTATGTACCAAATTATTTATGCACAAATATAAAATAATTTTTTGGCTGCACTTTATCTATTTTATTGGCAAATATTTACAATATCGAAAACGAGGGGTAAGGGGCGACTGTGATTTTGGAATAATTTATGCGTCTTTATTTGGTCCACAATCAATTTATATGTATTGGCAATATTTAAATGAAATTTATATAAAAATTTATTATTCACTAAAGCTTTACTATTTTCAAGTACGTATGCGCCAAGAATTAAAACGAGGGTGCAATATTCCAGCACAAGACGAATATTAATTTGTCTTTTCTGAGTTCGGATCCTTTAATCCTACGGCTACTTCCCTAGTACACTCGATGCAGGTGCAGGGCATGGGGATGACGATGACTCCATCAATAAAGGCGCTGAATAAATCCAGTTGTTAAATAAATGTTGTTTCGCGACGCGAACTTTAAATTGTTTTTTGTTTATTGTTTTCAAAGTCCAGAGCACTACCATCGCGAGCAACTATTTATTTTTATTTTTGTTTTCTATTTATTCTTTGTGTCACTGTCACTAGTTGCTTTATTTATAAAATTATAATAAACAAGTCCACCCGGGGGCTCCAAAATGTTTATTGAGATTAGTTTATCTCAACTATTTTAAAACAAAAGGTGGCTGTTTACTATAAAATTTCGAAAACGACGACGTTATAATTCGCTATATTCAACAAAAAGAACATAACCCTAGCTTATCTATTGCGGCGAAGCGGGCCGAGTTCGCAAGAGAGCGCAACTGAGCTTTTATTTCGCTCCCGATCCGCCCAATGCTAACTTAGACTAGACTTTAATTGGTTCTCGACATCAGTATTTAATTATGCTACTAATCTAATCTAATCTAATAAGATTATATATATAATTATAATATAATTCTACACTAATTCAATCTAATTAGATTATATATATAATCATATAAAAAAACCTCTTGACGAGGTAAAGTACCGGTGACGAACCTGCATGCGAAACCCAAAATATCTGATATCAATTTTAGTGACGAAAATATGCTATATAGGTGTACAAAATTGCATATAAAAAATATTCTTGTTCGGCACGTGACTGATTTTTTTTTGTTTTTCTTGCACGTGCCGAACAAGAATATTTTTTATATGCAATTTTGTACACCTATATAGCATATTTTCGTCACTAAAATTGATATCAGATATTTTGGGTTTCGCATGCAGGTTCGTCACCGGTACTTTACCTCGTCAAGAGGTTTTTTTATATGATATCAGTTGTTTTTTTGTATATATTGATCTTCAATTATTTAAAACAGAACGCATAATATATAGAATATATGTATATGGAAGTAACCTCTGGACAGGCGATTCACATAGTTAGCAATACTTTAATTGTAAGGATAAACATCAAAACTCTTTTTTTCTTAACTCTATAGATTTTGACATTCAAGAAGGTGGAATAATTAAAAACCTTTCCATAGACGTAAAGAATTTTTCGATAGCTTCAGTGGCTCTGAAGTTATACGTATTTTTAATTTACAAAGGTTTTTGAATTTGGTTAGTTTAAAAATTTTAATTAAAAATTTGCCCAAAAATGTATTTAAAATCCAAAATTGTTTCGTAGTTGTGGGAAACCAAATTGTTTTTACCAATTAACAGAAGAGAGGCCTATCCTTATGAGAGTTCCACTATATAATAAATTATTAAAAAAAAAAACAAGAAGGGAAAGCTAACTTCAAGCGGAGCCGAAGTTGATATACCCTTGCAGTAAAGCAGAAGCTTATATTGTTATTATATATATCGGATCCTATATAGTGGTCCGATCCTTATGAGAATTTCACCATCCACAAAATTTCTAATAAAAATATTGGAAACAGCCCCAAGCATCTTTAAAAATAGAAAGGTTGTGCCATTTCCGATCGTTCAGTTATATGGCAAGTATAGGATATAGTTGGCCGATTCTTATGAAACATAGGATTAGATTGGCCAAAACGGAAACCATAGATAGTCCCATCATTCTAGCTTCAAAAACAACAAAGTTAAGCCAATTATTCTAATAAAATTTTGCAAATCGGATAAGATTGTCCAAAATGCAATCTGTACTAAGTTCCATCCTTCTCACTTATAAAAAAAACCAAGTTATGGCATATCCGATCAATCATATAATAAACATGTATTATATCTAAAATAAATGGGCAAAGATAAAAAATTAAAAAAAAATGGAAATTACGTTTTTCCAGTTTTTCTAGTTAAAACAATTGTTGAATGTAACAATTTATTTTGGGTGTGCGATATAAAATAATAAATATTAGAAAAGTATTGGCGGAGTTGGTTTGCCTGGTTTTTTTTTTAGCTTTTAATCCATGATTTGACCCAAAAACGTTATTTAAGTAAATTTATATGCATTATATGCTCAGTGGGGGCATATGCATATAAAGCTTTCTACTCATAAAATTTTGCATTCTTCTTATTAGCACATCAAAATTTGCCATCAAGCAACGAAGTTCGAGATTAGCCGAGTGGAGAGCGTTGTTGTTTCTAACACGGGAGGGCCTGAGTTCTAATCCTAGATGAGGCAAAATGCTTATGTTTTACTTTTTTTAAGCTCTTTTTTATTTGGATTATATTTTTGAAATATTTGAAAATATCTGTACAAAATTTCATAAGGATGGGCCGACTATATCCTATAGCTGTCATAGAACGATCGGAATTGGCATAACTTTGGTGTTTTTTAAGTTAAAAAGATGGGACTTGGTACAGATTCCATTTTGGGCAAAATAATCTTATTGGCCAAATTCATAGGGATCGGCCAACTATATCCAATAGCCGCCATATAACTGAACGATCGGAAATGGCACAACTGCAAGGGTATATCAACTTCGGCTTTAACTCCGAAGTTAGCTTTCCTTTCTTGTTTTTCTTTGGGACCTCAAGATTGGTACCTCAACCGACCCGTCCGACATTTCTTTCACAAGTTATTCAAGAAATTAGAATTTTAAAGCTTTTTCAAAAAGTTGTAGAACAATAATTGCTCATATGACAATAACAAAAATCTCCAATTTTATTCAGGATTGCCAAGAAAAAAATACAGACCAACAGACACACTGGCTTCATTTTGAAAAAACTGTAAAAATTTAATTTCTTGAATAACTTCTGAAAGAAATGTCGGACCGGGTCGGTTGAAGTACCAATCTTGTGAGTCTTCTCATTAAGACATGAGACACTGAAACACAAAGCAGAATTAGATCAAAAGTTGCCATCAAGCAACAAAGTTCTAGGTTAGTCGAGTGGAGAGCGTCGTGGTTCCTAACACGGAGGGCCTGGGTTCGAGTCCAAGTTGAGTCAATGTTTACGTTTTACTTTTTAAGCCCTTTTTTATTTGGATTTTATTTTTAAATAAATAAACTAAAATCTGAAAAGATATACTCCGTATTTTGTAGGGTATTGACCAAATATAAGCAGACTCCAAAAAGCAAAGTTGCCAATCAAATACACACACATGTATAAGTAAATGCAAGCTTCACAGGAGGCTGGACAAAATGGGTAGCTGCACTTACAGGACTATATCTTGAGTTAACGGATTTTGCCAGATATGAGCGATATATCAAAAGTTGCGTCATCTCAAAAGCTATCTACACGTGCAATAAAAAAATAGGATCAGTCGAGTAAATTTTGAAAAATAATTTTTTTTCTTAAAAAAAAAGTTTATTTTCAGTGTATTTTTGTTTTTTTACTATATAGACGTTTGGTCTCAAAGAAAGTGAAATTGATATTTAAAAAACCATTTCAACGGTGTAAAGCTCTTTTTAATATCTTTCTTAATTATAAAGTTATGAATTTTTTCATTAACAAAGTTTTTTTAATTTTTTGACGTAAGCTTAACGTATTTCAAAAAGTTGTAGAACAATAGTTGCTCATATGATAGTAACAAACATTTTCCAATTTTTTTCAGGATTTTTAAGAAAAAAATAGTGCAAACAGACAAACCGACAAACCGACGCAAACTGGCTTCATTTTGAAGAAGAAGAAAAAATCGAATTTTTCGAATAACTTCTGAATAAAATGTCGGATCGGGTCGATTGAGGTACCAATCGACGCGTATTTAGCTCTAGAATGCGAATATATAAAAATATTCTATCTGGGAACCAAAATGTGTCCACCAGCCCCACTTTAGTGATTAAATTTTTTTTTACTTTCACCCTAATTTCTCTCAAACCAAATAACTTTTGAAATATGTTTCGACAAAAATTATCTAATTGAAACAATACCTTTCGATTGGTATATCATTCATTTAGATCGGTTGCCTACAGAAAATTTTTAATTCTTCGGCTATATATAGAGTTTCCTCGCGCACGCCTAGGCATGCAGGTCGTCACCTCGTGGACTTCCGTCCACAGTGATTTGGCCCAAAAATGGTGGTGGCTGTAATTTAAGTTAAGCAGTGTTTTTTGCATTATATGTTCAGTGGGGGCATAAGCATATAAAGCTTTCTAAAAATTGTGCATTTGTAGCCGAGTGGGGAGCGTTGTGGTTTCTAACACGGAAAGGCCTGAGTTCTAATCCTAGTTGAGTCAATGTTTACGTTTTACTTTTTAAGCCCTTTTTTATTTGGATTTTTTATTTTAGAAATATTCAAAAATATCTTATGTACAAAAATGCATAAGGATGGGCCGACTATATCCTATAGCTGTCATAGAACGATCGGAATTGGCATAACTTTGGTGTTTTTTAAGTTAAAAAGATGGGACTTGGTACAGATTCCATTTTGGGCAAAATAATCTTATTGGCCAAATTTCATAGGGAACGGCCAACTATATTCAATAGCCGCCATATAACTGAACGATCGGAAATGGCACAACTGCAAAAGTATATCAACTTCGGCTTTAACTCCGAAGTTAGCTTTCCTTTCTTGTTTTTCTTTGGGACCTCAAGATTGGTACCTCAACCGACCGTCCGACATTTCTTTCACAAGTTATTCAAGAAATTAGAATTTTAAAGCTTTTTCAAAAAGTTGTAGAACAATAATTGCTCATATGACAATAACAAAAATCTCCAATTTTATTCAGGATTGCCAAGAAAAAAATACAGACAAACAGACACACTGGCTTTATTTTGAAAAAACTGTAAAAATCTAATTTCTTGAATAACTTCTGAAAGAAATGTCGGACCGGGTCGGTTGAAGTACCAATCTTCTGAGTCTTCTCATTAAGACATGAGACACTGAAACACAAAGCAGAATTAGATCAAAAGTTGCCAACATGCAACAAAGTTCGAGGTTAGCCGAGTGGAGAGCGTCGTGGTTCCTAACACGGAGGGCCTGGGTTCGAGTCCAAGTTGAGTCAATGTTTACGTTTTACTTTTTAAGCCCTTTTTTATTTGGATTTTATTTTTAAATAAATAAACTAAAATCTGAAAAGATATACTCCGTATTTTGTAGGGTATTGACCAAATATAAGCAGACTCCAAAAAGCAAAGTTGCCAATCAAATACACACACATGTATAAGTAAATGCAAGCTTCACAGGAGGCTGGACAAAATGGGTAGCTGCACTTACAGGACTATATCTTGAGTTAACGGATTTTGCCAGATATGAGCGATATATCAAAAGTTGCGTCATCTCAAAAGCTATCTACACGTGCAATAAAAAAATAGGATCAGTCGAGTAAATTTTGAAAAATAATTTTTTTTCTAAAAAAAAAAGTTTATTTTCAGTGTATTTTTGTTTTTTTACTATATAGACGTTTGGTCTCAAAGAAAGTGAAATTGATATTTAAAAAACCATTTCAACGGTGTAAAGCTCTTTTTAATATCTTTCTTAATTATAAAGTTATGAATTTTTTCATTAACAAAGTTTTTTTAATTTTTTGACGTAAGCTTAAGGTATTTCAAAAAGTTGTAGAACAATAGTTGCTCATATGATAGTAATAAACATTTTCCAATTTTTTTCAGAATTGTTAAGTAAAAAATAGTGCAAACAGACAAACCGACAAACAGACAACTGGCTTCATTTTGAAGAAGAAGAAAAAATCGAATTTTTCGAATAACTTCTGAAAGAAATGTCGGATCGGGTCGATTGAGGTACCAAAATATTCTATCTGCGGGCTAAAATGTGTCCACCAGCCTCATTTTAGTGATAAAAATTTTTTTTACTTTCACCCTAATTTCTCCCAAACCAAATAACTTTTGGAATATGTTTTGACAAAAATTATCTAATTGAAACAATACCTTTCGATTGGTATATCATTCATTTAGATCGGTTGCCTACAGAAAATTTTTAATTCTTCGGCTATATATAGAGTTTCCTCGCGCACGCCTAGGCCTGCAGGTCGTCACCTCGTGGACTTCCGTCCACAGTGATTATAATATAATTCTACACTAGACTAATGCTAAAATCTCATAAGCTAAAACAAAACATTATTTATGACAAGACTAGTTTGAAATTTTGGTAATAGGGCCATCTTGACAATTGGACGGGTTGTTTCTTCAGTTGGAGTCCTGAGTCGTACAGCACGGACCATTCCATCCTTCCCTGGATATGTTTCGATGACTTCCGAAAGCCCATGCTGCTGGCGGTGTGTGAGAATCCTTAAGGAGCACGATGACATCTTTGGCAATGTTGACCGATTTGTTCATCCACTTTAGCCGATGCTGAAGTGATGTATTCCATGTGCCATTGTTTCCAGAATCCTTGCAGCATAGCTTGAGTCGGTTGATTGGTACATGTGATAGATCGCCTTCTGGTACTGTCGTGTATGGACGTGTGGTGCATGGGGGGGAATGAAATTCAGGCCTTCAGTACAATGTTGTTGTGTTCGTCTGACTTCAGAAGAGTTTGCATTTCGTTTAATGCCCTTTTTGCCCCGACGAAGTTTCGCCCGTTGTCGCTATACATTTGCGAGCATTTTCCGCGGCGAGAGATGAATCGTCTGATCTGTAGCCAATTCCAAATGCAAGGCAGAAGTGGCTAGGCATACGAATAGACAGATGTAACCCTTTTCCTTGCGTGGATTTTGTCCCTTGTGGACCTTGTGGGTGATTGTCCCGGCCTAGTCGCAGCCAGTGTTAGCAAACGGAAATGCCTGCCGAGCCCGGACAGACGGCAGATCTGACATGAATTGGTGAGATGTGTGTTGGCGTTGTCTAAAGCATTTTAGACAGTCAAGCGTGATCTTTCGAATGAGGTTGCGTGCGCCAAATACCCTGTAGCGTTGGCGTGCGATCACGAATAACGCCGATACGCCAGGATGTAAGTGAATCCGGTGCTCATGTTCCAGAATGAGCTTCTTTATGCGACGAGATTTGGGCAGAATTGTTGGATGCTGCACATCCGCTGGCAGTTCTGAGTTAGCTAAGCGGCCCACTCGCCGGAGTCCATGTTTGAATTTGTTGTCCCAAATCTTGATGGTTGAGGAGTCGTTTATAGTCAGCTTGGAATTCGTCTTGGGCATGGCGCAGGTACAGGATCTGTGCGTCATGGATTTCCTCAAATATCAGCGTAGCGGTGTTGGATTTTCTGCGATTGCGTCGGATGAACTTGAGAACGTAGGCGAGAATACGAAGTACCCTTGGCCACGAGGAGACACGGTCGATCAGTTGGCCCAATAGTGAGGTTTCAGTGTTGTATGTTCTCATTGTTGTGAATGCAGAACCTTTTACTTCCGCCTGGACTTGTTCATCTGAAACAAAACTAGAATGTGGAGTGCTAGGTGTTTTTACCCATTCAGCTTCGGTTGAGTATAGCCAGTGTGGCCCCTTCCACCATAGGCTGTAGTTTACTAAGTCAGCAGCTAGCATGCCCCTTGAAGCGCAGTCAGCAGGATTGTCATCTAATTTGACATGATGCCAGTGATCTCGTGGAATGATGCTGAGGATTTCGGCAGTGCGGTTTGCGACGAAAGTCTTCAGTTTGGCAGGTATGTGCGAGAGCCAAGCCAAAATAATGGTAGAGTCGCACCAGGCGTAAACAGTGACGTTGTAGTTTTTCAGTGCAGCTTTGACTGAGTTGATAAGTCGACTTAGTAGCAGTGCGCCGCACAATTCAAGGCGTGGAAGTGATTGTGTTTTGAGCGGTGCAACACGAGTCTTTGCAGCTATAAGAGTAACCTGTGTGTTACCATCAGGGAGAGCGACTCTACTGTAAACGGCAGCGGCGTAGGCTTTTATAGATGCGTCCGAGAAGGCGTGCAATTCAATTGTGTCAGTAGAGCTGCAAATGTAGCGTGGAACCTCAAGTTTATTGAGCGTGTTGATATCGTGCTTGCATTTGAAATACCAATCTTCCAGGCTGAGCGGTAGCGGGCTGTCCCAGTCTAAGTTGAGAACCCAAAGTTGTTGGAACAGGATTTTGAATTGTATAACCACTGGAGCCAGCAATCCAAGTGGGTCGAAAAGGCGAGACACATCTGATAAAACTTGCCGTTTTGTAATCTTTTCCTCGCTGGGCAAAGATACCTTGTATGGCAATGTGTCCGTGTGCGGTTGCCAATGAATTCCCAAAACCTTGTTCGTAGTTTCGAGTGGACTGTATGATGTGTTGTTTGTGATTGTTGTCTCAGGGTCGACAACGCGCTTGCTGTTGGAAATCCATTTTCCAAGTTCGAGTTGAGCACATGACATTAGTTGGGTTAGTTCTTGTTTGTATTGTAGAAGCTTCTCCTCGGTGTCATCTCCTGTTAAAACGTCATCAACGTAGAAATCCTCAAGAAGAATGCGCGCATCAGTTGGATACAAATGTTGGTAGTCTCTGGCCAGTTGCTCAAGAACCCGTACAGCCAGAAATGGTGCACATGCAGTGCCATAGGTTACAGTGCAGAGTTGGTAATGTAGAAGTGGAGCTGAAGGATGTTCTCTCCAAAGGATACGTTGATAGTTGCTGTGGTGCTTGTTGATCCAGATTTGCCTGAACATCTTGATAATTTCCGCAGAAAAAACGTATTTATGTACACGAAAGCGTGCGCATACATCAAACAGGTGTCGTTGAATGCTCGGCCCAACGTTCAGGGTGTCGTTTAAAGATTGACCAGACGAATCTTGGAATGAACCGTCAAACACTACTCGTAGTTTCTTTCCATGTGCAGGGTGATGTGGCATGTAGAATACCCTTCCATCGTCGGCATGTGGAATACCCTTCCATCGTTGAACCCTGAGAATTTCGTCAGGGTTCAATTGGCGCATGTGTTCTAGAGAAATATACTCTTGCATGAATTGTACATACCGTGAGTGCAGATCTATCTAGACGGCGCTCCACAGAAGCAAAGCGTTGGGTTGCTCCCTGCAGAGTGTCAGTGAATTGTGGATCTGCATCCTTGAATGGAAGCTCTACGGTGTATCTTCCCTTGGAGTCGCGTGAGTGCGTGGTTTGAAAATGCTCTTCAACCTTAACATTTTCAGGATCATGGTGAGTGGTGATTTGGGAGTCCTCGATTTCCCAAAACCTTTGTAGAGTAGCATGGATATCGACTGTAGACAAAAATGACGTGGTGATTGATGGATTTTGATACGCAATCGATGTAATAACCCATCCAAACATTGTTGAAATAGCTATTATGTTGCCTTGCGCATCCAGCTTCCTGTTACCGGTTAAAATAGCCCATACAGGCGATGCCATGTTGAATTCAGTGTCTGCAATCGGAATCCCATTGAAGATCTCGAGCGCTGATGCATCGATGTTTTCCCTTGCCAGCGTAGATGTGATTTTTCCTAGAATATGAGCTTTTACCTGTAGCGAGTGATCAGAAACTCGAGACTTGATCGTGAGTGTGCTGAATCCCCTCGTGGTATCAGTCTTGATTGAAGAAATGCCGGAAATGAGAATCCGGCCAGGAACCCGACTAAGTTCCAGTGCCCTAATACAGCGTTCCGATACACATTATAACTCCGAGCCCGTGTCGAGTAGCACCCGGCAGTTTGTGTGTGTGCCTTGAGAGTTGCGGATGTGTACCAATGCAGTCGGAAATGTAAATGTTCGTCCTACTTACCCATGTGACAATAGGGTTGGCGTGAGTAGTGCCTGTGACATGTGACTCGCAGTCACCGATGTCGTGTCTGGATCCTTGCGATCGCTTGAAGACGTGGATGTGATTTGATCCTCGTTGGTCTGCATAGCATGCGTGTGTATGAGTGTGTGGTGTATGCTGCCACACTGCTGATAGTTGTACTTGAAGCTACAGTTTGATGACCTGCGACCTGGTTTGAAACAGTTAAAACAGATATTTTGTGCTTTACAAAAGAACGGCGTTGGTCGATAGACAAGCCAAAGAATTTAGGACACTTAGGCAGTTGATGCCCATCCGCATTAAAATTCACGCATTTTGTCAGCGCAGCAGTTACCATGGCTCTGCTTGTCTTCTTGTTGTTGCCACCCTGCCTCGGTACAGGATCGCTTTGACACAGCTCAATTTCTTCACATCGTGCGTCCAGGAACTTGAAGAGCTCTTCGACTCACGGCTCAATTTGAAGCACGGCTTGCATCTACCCATTTGCGGCGTGACTCTGGATCGATTTTATTCAGCAATAAATGGATAACCCAGCAGTCTCGGTCCATATGGCCAATGGAGTCCAATGCACGGATGACCTCATTTGCACCGTCTGATACGCTACGCAATATGGATACCTCCCCATTGTTAGTCGATGGTATCTATATAAAGGTGTCCAACAGGTTGTGAATAATTTGCCGTGGTCGATCGTATCTCTCGTTGAGGCGCTCCCAAGCGTTGTCATATGTGGTCTCAGAAATCGGCAAATGGCGTACCAAACTTGCAGCCTTGTCCACGAGAAACGATTTTAGATAGTGGTACTTCTGCATCTTACCCAGGTGTTGCTTGCTATGTACAGTGCTTTGAAGGCTGGCCATTCTTTGTAAATGCCACCAAACGGTTTTATGTGAATTTTCGGTAATTCTATCTCCCTTACTGGCGCCGCGGCGTCAGCCTGGATTGGTGTTGAAGTGGCTCCGAGGCGTTCGAAGAACTCTTGTTGTTGCTGCACTAAGCGAGAAATAGCGTCGTTGTTAGCTATTGAGTCTCCTTCTGCATGTCTCGTTGTTGTTGGTGTTGTCGGCTCCTGTGAGCGCTTTAGGGAAAATAAAAGCGCACGGGCTTTTATGTACTTCGCCTCATACTCGTCGTAGTCATCCGCAGGATCAACCCAGCCCTCGACGTCGCCAAGCACGCTCAGATCATCTCCGGCAAGTTCGAAATCATTCCAAACCTTGTCGAGCCTGACTAGCAGTACCTCCACGGCGCCAACGCCGATTGATGAGGATGAGTTTTCTGCTGTGTGTAGCAATTTGGTGAGGCTGAATTTGAGACGGCCCCTCACTCCCTTTAGCCGTTTGAGTTGTTCCATCGCAATGGTGCCTTACTTTTAGTTACTAACTTTTAGTTACTAATTCTGGCTCTGAAGGATCAATTTCTTTATGATGACTTTAGATTAACTTTATTTATTGAAATGAAAGAGCTGGCTCAATCGCTTGATTTCGCCATCTGTCCAACAAAAGCAAAGCAAGAAAACTCACGCGCCGAACTTGCAACCGACGCTTCTAGTACCTTCTTCTTCTCTACATAAACTTTTTGTGTGCCCAGTTTTCCCGAATTGATAATTAATGCAGGTTCCAGTGTGACCGTTCATCTACATGATGATGATAAGATTCACGAGTATGCTTATAGCTAAATTAGTGAAATTTTCGTACATGTGTCGGCTGTGGCGTCGCCGCAATGAAATTATAATCTGACCCTTGTATTAATTACATTTACAGCGTTGATGGAATACCTCAACCAAATTTATCAGTGAATTTGGGGGTCGAAGAAAATATTAAAAAAAAAAAATAGCACGAAATAAGTACCAAAAAACAGGACAGTAAAAAAACATATATACTCCATTATATTATGTTTTTTTTCAATAGGAGGGAGATGCAATATGCACCCATATATGCACATATAATATTTTATATATACCGACCACCCACTGTACCAAGAGTACTAAAAGAGTACACACTGTAACTCTTTGTCGCAGTGTTTACATAATTCAAGGTCTAGGTCATAAACCAAAGTGTCCGAAATATGAATCGCCCGCTGTGCCTTTGCTGCACGCCGGAAAGTGCATATGTCAGCATAAATATAACGCGAGCGGACCTTATTCATGTGCATATACCTCCGGCTAAGCGAGCATAGCTAGAAGCTATATACTTTATGCTATATACTTTATATACTTTAGAAGCTATACTTTAACATTCAACTAAATTGTAAAGGAGCAGCTCCCATGAGCTTGGAGCGGCAACAACGGCTGCTCCGAATAAGATCCGAAGCTAAAATAAAGAATCAACAAAATATTAAAGAAACTATCTTTCTACTAATTTATGAACGGGATCATTGTTGGACGAAACCTAAAACCTATTACATCATTGTCGGACGAGATCAAACTTATATCGTACGCATATTTCGAATATTTAGGATTCTAAGAGCACCCCAAGACTGCAGCTCATCGAACACCAGAGCCGGATTATGCCGACAAATGCGTACAACGCTCAGTCAGTATCTGCTCTAGGTGTCCCGTTACAGTAAAAATTATTATAATACTGTACAGTGGGACTCACGTATAAGCAGACAACACAGTTATCTATTTCACGTCATTAACCATTTACACTTTGAAATATAATTGAAATCTTGAGTATCCTCTCTTATTAGAATGGAGGTAGAATCATTTTTTTAGTTAGTTGAAACTGTCCTTTAGTCAGCCCTCTATTCGTAAGTCTACTTCCTAGGACTAGCGCACCCAGTTGGACTACAGAGTTATGCGAGGTATTTATCTGGCCTATTCATGAAAAGGAGAAATGCAAATGAAACTACACAAAAGCTAAAACGAATGAAGGGTGGTTTGCTTCGATAACAACCAGAATTTACTGTCGAGTAGGTCGGTTGGCCACAACGACAATGGCCACGGTTGGTTGGTGTTTTTTTGTGCGCATTGCGTTTTTATAAAATTTGTAATATGCTTTACATAAACAATCGGTGTTTATTCCTTTACACAAATAAAAATAAAAAAAAAAATTTTAATTTTAGATCCGTATCGCTTTGCGAGTGCAGTGATATATTTGGAGGTAAAATAATAATTTGATTAATTTTCCTTCCAAACATAGCCCTGCTCTGCTTCTTCATCTCTTACAGTGTTGCTTCTATTCTATTGCTTCTACTCTCGCTCAATAGAGATTCTTATCTCTATTCTTTGCATTTTACAAACTCGCACTAACAGCTTTCTTTAATCTCCCCCTTTCGTTTCCCTGACACAGTGGTTCAAGGTTCCTTAATAATAAACACAAAAAATATTAATAAATTAATTATTTAATTTTTAATACATTTTTTATTTAATTTTAAATAGTTATGGAATTTAAACTTGCTGTGCGCTGAAGTCTTGTAATAAGACAATCTCCTGTTTCCAGCGTAGTGTGCCGGGTTCACGGCCTCAGTTTCGGATGCTATTTCACGTAGGTCTGGTCTCCACTTTTGCTGTGACGGTTGTTGTGCTGTTCAGGACGAAATGAGATCCTTCATGAGGCAGACTAAAAGTGGATTCAAGGAGTGGATCACCAGTTTTCGTAAAATGAATCACCAACTCTGTGCGCTCGATACTCAGTTTAGTAGTCTTCAACTACTAAATGAGTCTCCAAAGCGCAAGAAATCCTCTTTTAGTGTTATGCTTGTGGCGAATACTAATAGTTACGGCGGCACCAAAACCCTTGCTGGTGAACCCACCATCGAAACACATTTTTGTTTGCCGGCTTGCCCCGGATACTTCGGAGATTGATATCTCGGCTTACATCAAAGCCAAAACAAAAGTCGACATAAAGGTGATGGATATTACAAAATTCAAATATTCATCTTTCAAAATACGTGTGCCCTTGCAGATGTTCAAGACGAATTGTTCCGCCAGCTTTTGGCCAGAGAACATTTTCGTCCAAGAACATCAGCCAAGTACGGTGAAAAAAATAAAAATAACCAAACCTGTGAGTGTAAAACTCCCACATGTTACGGCCACTGTTCAACCTTCCACCTCATCTTTCTCAGTTTCAAAACACTAATGCCTTCACTAACACTTACCTATCAGAATACTAGAGGGCTAAGTAGTTCATTATTCCGCTCCATAAAAAAGGGAAAAAATCCGACGGCGCAAATTATCGAGGCATCTCTAAATTGTCAGCAATTCCAAAGATTTTTGAAAAACTTATCACTCCACATTTGCAACACCTGTGTAGTTCAATAAGAACTCCGTGCCAGCATGGCTTCATGAAGCGCCGCTCCACCACTACCAATTTATTGGAGCTAACATCTTTTATCACGGATGGGTTCCGGAATGGCTTACAAACAGACGTCATTTAAACAGACTCCAGTAAAGATGTTACCTCGCGTTTAGTCCGCGCAACATCTGGGGTGCCCCAAGGAAGCCATCTTGGACCCCTACTTTTTACACTGTTTATTAACGACTTGCCCCTTGCCCCAGTTGAGGCCACCTTAGAGGGATGGCATCAAAGAGTTTTTATGGTGAAAAATTTAGAAAATTATAGTATTAGAAGAATTTGTAAAAATTTAAGGATTAAAGGTAAATCTAGAAAAACTAACAGGCTAAAGAAAAAGCTTTGAAATTCAAAATAATAACACAGGCCGACTGCAAAAAATCTCCACGCGTAATTTCACCTGCTTCATAACATTTATGCTCCCCTGAACCAAAGTCCAGCACAAACATAGGTTCCATCTCACATAGTCTCCGCAGTACACCTAAGAGAAGAAATTGATCACATTTTACCATATATTGAATTATGTAACCCATGTAATTGCGTTGACTATCACTGTTTTTAGTGCATAACATTTTTGAAATGTGTACCAACTAAAATAAAAAAATTACATCTAGCAGTTACCATATCTTGCACACATATATGAAAATTAACTAGAATATAAGCCATATTTTATATAAATATTATAAACAATTATTTGGGCACTTGCTACCAAGCTCTTTTAAGCTCTTATCATGTAAATATTCAAACATAACTTTTGATCTATCGCTTATATCTGGCAAAATTTGTTAACCCAAGATATAGTCCAAGATATAACTTTGGTGTTTTTTAAGTTAAAGAGTTAGGACACTCCACACATGTTATAGTTGGTCAAAATATCTTATGTACAAAATTCATAAGGATAGTTGTCGTTGCCTATAGTTGTAGAACGATCGGAATTGGCATACTTTTGGTGTTTTTTAAGTTAGAAAGATGGGGCTTATTGCAGTACAGATTACATTTTGGGCAATCTTATCCGATTTCCAAAATTTATTGCTATTGAATTATTAGGATCGGCCAAATATATCCTATAGCTCTATATAACTGGACAACCGGAATTGGCTTAGTTTTGTTGTTTTTGAAGCTAGAATGAAGGGACTTTCTACGGATTCCGTTTTGGACAGTCTAATCCGATCTTTCATAAGGACATACATATATTTCCTACACCTGCCATTTAACTAAGCGATGGGAAATGGCACAACCTTGCTGTTTTTAAAGATGCTTGGGGCTGTTTCCAATATTTTTATTAGAAAACTTATTTGATGGTGAAATTCTCATTAGGATCGGATTATTTTATACGACCCGATACATATAAAAATAATATAAGCTGCTGCTTAACTGCAACGGTATATCAACTTCGGCTCCGCTCAAAGAGGATATATGTTAACTGTTTCATATTATATCTTATTTTTAAAAATGCGACAGATGATTTTGAAATTGTAATTCATATCTTCAGTTTTCTTTGTCAATCTCAATTTTTTTCAATATTCAACTATCAATCAAAATTTTACCAATGTTCAATTGTCAGTTTCAATTTCAATTTTCAATATTTAAATTCAATTTTAATTTTAATTTTTAAATTAAATTTTCAATTTTATTTTTCACTTTCAGTTTAGCAGAACAGAAAAGATGTATCATGTTTCATCGAAGGTCCCAATGATTTTAATATAAGAAAATATAAGGAAAAAAAAAGTTGGAAATTGTCGGACTGTGTAAATTTTTGTTATATTTTATGAGACTCTAGAATTAGTCTGGCTCTCTTAAATGCCTGTTCTAATCTGAATTTTGATTCCTTAGCATAATCTTCTATATTATAAAGAGGTTTTATGTTTTCTATGCTAATAAAATGCTTTGGTAAATTTGAAGTTTTACCAAAAACTAGCTCATATGGGCGTCGTATTAAAACAACAGACGAAGTATTGTAGCCATACATCCCAATCCGTTTTGTCAACTGAGATGTAAGAATGAATGTACTTATTGAGGGTTCTGTGGCTTCGCTCCACGGTACCTACAGTTTGGTGATGATGTGCAGTCAAAGTCATTTTTGAGCGGCAGAATTCGAAGCGACTAAATTAAAACACCGTGTGTATGCTTCGGAACTTTATTTGTGACTGAGAAAAAATGTATATACATATTTTCTTATTCTCTATTTCTTAGAGCGGGACAATTATAACTAGTCCAAAATCTCTTTCTCCTTCCTATAACTATAAAAGCGTGCATTGTAACATACTAAAATATACATACCTTATTTTCTACACCCTTCCTCAATGCAAGCTTGTTTACAAAAATAAATATCAAAAAAAATTAAACATATTTGTAAGCTCTTCGTGTTTCGTTTTAGGAAGATTTTTTGTCAAAATATTTGCTATCATTTCGGTTGTACATTTGTATTTCAACAAAACTTGCCCTTCCTTAACAACGTTTCTAACACAATGATAACGTATATCAATGTGCTTTGTTCTGGAATGATGAACGGGATTCTTATCCCCATAAATGACGATCGGGGTGTCGTTGTCTCCACAACCAATCCCCATAATCAGCCTTCGCATGTCTATCGCCTCCTTAAATGCCGCCGATAGTGCCATGTACTCCGCCTCGGTACTGCTCAACGCCACACTTCGCTGCTTTTCCGAACGCCATGAAATCGGACCACCTGCTAACAGGTAGATGTAAGCAGTATAAGACTTCCTGTTATCCACAGAACGATTGACCACATTGTCGGTAGTGTAGTTTTATGTCAATCGTAGATGAGAGATATCTAAAGGCGTGCTTTATGCCTGACATGTGTTCAGCATGCGGGTTTTGATTCTGTTGTGCCAATTTTGACACCGAATGCAATATGTCTGGCCTTGTTGTAAGAGCTAGCCACATAAGCTCTCCTACTACGGACTGATAAGAAGTAGGATCCACCTTTTTGCATTGGGGGCTTGTGCAATCTATTTCAAAACCAGGATCCTAAGGTGTCATCGCCGATTTGCAACAATCAATCCCATGGGTATGCAATAAGTCCTTGATATATTGCATATGTCCTAAAGTAATTGCTCCATGATCGCCGTCCCGTTCGATTTCCATGCCCAGGAAATGGTTAAGTTGACCCTTGTCAACGCACTCGAATGATCGTGAGATGCTGCTCTTGATTTTTAGCAAATCCTCATGCGATTGGCTGGCTATAAGTATATCGTCAACATATACAAGGATTAATACAAGATTACCTTCTCCACAATGTTTGTACAAACATGGCTCGTTATCACAGGCAACGAATCCCATATTAACTAATACGCCATTTAGCTTCTCGTTTCAGGCCCTTCCGGATTGCTTTAAGCCATATATTGCTCTTTTCAGAAGCAATACCTTGTCAGGATTTGTTTCATCTGAGTACCCTTCCGGCTGCTTCATGTAGACCGTCTCACTCAGATCACTGTTGAGATACGCGGTGCATAAATCCATTTGATGAAGATGTAGCTTGAGCTCAGCCGCCAGTGCTATAATAAAGCGCACACTCTCCAATCGGCATACCGGCGAAAATGTTTCTAGGTAATTTACGCCAAACTGCTGGGAGCATTCTTTTGCTACCAGTCGAGCCTTGAAACGTTCTATTTGGCCATCTTTATCACGCTTCACGTTGAATACCCACTTGCATCCAATTGCTCGCTGATTTTTGGGTAAATCAGTGATTTTCCAAGTCTGGTTGGCAACTAGAGAATCGTGTTCTCTTTCCATGGCTTCACGCCACTCCTTTGCATATTTACTCTCCAGCGCCTCTTTGCAAGTTAATGGAATCGGAACATTTTCCGAAACAAGGGCGCCTAGTATATTGTACTGCTTCTTTAGGCGTCCAGGTTTTCCACTCCGAATGATCTTAGGACGACCGGGGCCCCTGCGTGCCTCCTCCACGACATGCTCACCTTTTTCTTCGGCACTCTCGTACTGATCTGTACTCTCATCGGAGCTGCCGGCGTCGATGGATAAGTCAGAAACGATTTGTGCATCTCCGGGTCCCTGCTGCTGGTGAACCTCTTCCAGTTCCTCCAGATTGATCGTCACAGCATCACCCTTGGATGCCACGTCATCCTGTTTCTCAACCAATTGTCGAGTTGATGGATCATATAGTCGATAACCTTTTGCTGCCAAAGAGTACCCAACCATAATGAACTCTTTGCCTTTAGGTTGAAATTTGCTGCCCTTCCTCGGACCATTGTCCAGAGCAACTGCAAAAGATCCAAAAAAATTTAGTTGTTGTACATAAAGGTCTCTTACCCGTCCACGTTTCCATAGGAGTCATACTCTCTAATGCGCTGGTAGGGGAGCGGTTTCGCAAATAAACCGAAGTGTTGACAGCTTCTGCCCAAAACTGATCTCCCAGTCCCGCCTGGACCAGAAGGCATCTTGACATCTCCACTAGCGTACGATTTGCCCGTTCCGCAACTGCATTTTGCTGGGGAGTATACGCTATTGTTAGCTGTCTGTCGATTCCATGCTGCCTCAGACATTCGTCAAACTGTTTATTGACAAATTCTCCGCCATTATCACTCCGCAGGCATATGAGTCTGCCGTTCCACCAGGTTCTTGAAATCGATGAATTTGGGTAGCACCTCATTCTTCCCACGCAGGAAGTAAACAAAAATCCTCCTGGACTTATGATTACGTCAATGAACGTCAAAAAATACTTGGAACCTCCTAGGGACAATGTTGGGAAAGGTCCACAAATATCTGCATGTACCAGATCCAAAAGCCTTCAAGCTAAAGAAATTAATACGTCCGTATCTCTTGTGTTTCAAAATCCCATCTACAGCTGACATGGTAAAACATTTGCTGCGACCACCCACAAACAAGTACAAGATGCCAATCTTTTTGGCTTTCACTATGCATTCTCCATCTTGCACCTGTTCTGGACAGCACTGCTCACGGAATATAAATATCCGGTCATCTTCGGAACGTAAAGAACATTTTTTAGTGTCAACATGCACTGGTCTGTATCTTGACGTACTATACCTTCTGCTTGAAGGAAACCAGCATTGGCCAGTCCGATCTGTTCAGTGCGTTTCTCAAACTTTGTGAATAGCTCTCTTGCGCAACACATATGGCTTGTTGCGCCACTATCCAAACACCATGTTGAATTGTCAATGTTGTTGACGTCACAGGCGTGCAGCAGGCTGCTTTGGCGATTCACCACATTTCTTGATGCCATGCGGTGATCTCCCTCACTCTCATTTTGACACTGGGACTTAATGTGTCCTTGTTCACCACACTTGAAACAAACGATATTCTTTCTTTTCTTCTGCCCATAGGTTTTCGTCTGTGAGTTGTGCTTCTGCGTTGCAACGGATGTCTTAGTGTCGACTCGTTCATCTGCTATTCCTTTTCTTTCGCTATCCTCCTTTAACTCGTGCCTCCATTGCGACCACGAAATGTTCAAATTGCTCTGGAAGGCTATAGCAAAACGATAGTGCGAAGTTCGTCGTTTAGCTCTATTCCAACTCCAGTTAGACCTTCCAGAATTTCCACAAATTCACTTATGTAGGTCGTCATGATCTGCCCTTGCTCCATCCGTTTTTTAACCAGTTTCTTGAATAACTGTACCTTTTGTCAATGTTATTGTGCCAACGCCTTACTGTCCAAGGCCCCAAACTGTTGTCCTTCTGGAACATTCGTTTCAGTTAGCTCTCCAGACGTGACACTCCACAAACCGAAATGCACCAATACAGATACAGATAAGTGGTTAAACAATATTTTCGTCAAATAAATTGGAGTTTTTAATCTCATATTTTCAAAAAGTCACGGCTATCTAAAACTGTTTCTATGTTCAAATCGTATCTATTGCAGGTTAGTAAAGCCTTACAGAAATTGTAGATAGCCATGACTTTTTGAAAATTTGAGATTAAAAACTCCAGTTTAATTGACGAAAATATTGTTTAACCACTTATAATAAATTCAATAAAATTATTTCGAGTTTTTTCTTAAATCCAAAATTAATACCATCCAAATTAATACCAAAATCATACCATCCAAACATGGTACGATCTACTGATTTCAATAAGAAAATAAAAATCTTCCATAGGAAAGTTTTTTGGGAAAAATCGTAGAAGACCAAAAATTAATGTAGAAAATCTGAGATTTCAACTTTGGATGAGTATTCCAAAGATATGGTAACTGCTAGATATCATTTTTTAATTTCAGTTGGTACACATACATTTCAAAAATGATATGTATTAGAAACAATGATGGTCATCGCCATTTTACGGCCTATATAATTCAATATATGGTAAAATTTGATCAATTTATTCTCTTAGGTTTATCGCGGAAACTGTGGATGTTAGAACCTATCTTTGTTCTGGACTTTGGTTCAGGGGAACTTAAAGGTTATGGAGCAGATGAAATTATGCGTGGAGATTTTTTGCTGTTGGCCTGTGTAATTGAATTTTTATATTCCGTTCCCATGTCCGTAATGAACGTCTTCATTGGACCGTACTTTAGATAAAAATAAAAATTTTTTTTTTGTGAATCCCCTTTTTTATTGGTTTTGTTTTTTTTATTCTAGATATGCTTATATTATGTGGGGTTATTTTCGGTATGCTTATTATGTGGTTATTTTTCGTTCTTTTTCTTGTTTTTATGTATGGCCATACGTGACATATTTATGAAATTTTGATTGATTATGGAATAAAGAGTTTTAATCTATATTTATTCACTACTTGTTTTTTATTTTTATACCCTTGCAGAGGGTATTATAATTTTGGTCAAAAGTGTGCAACGCAGTGAAGGAGACATCTCCGACCCTATAAAGTATATATATTCTTGATCAGGATCACCTCCTGAGTCTATATAAGCATGTCCGTCTGTCCGTCTGTCCGTCGGTCCGTCTGTCCGTCTGTCCGTCTGTCTGTCGGTTTCTACGCAAACTAGTCTCTCAGTTTTAGAGTTATCGAGTTGAGACTTTGCACACATCCTTATTTTCCTCGCAGGTAGTACATAAGTCGGAACGGCCGGGATCAGTCGACTATATCCTATAGCTGCCATATAACTGATTGATCGGAAATGCCATAACTTCGTTGTTTTTTAAGATAGAGGTTGGGACTTTCCACACATGATAAAGGTTGGGACTTTCCACACATGTTATATTTGACCAACATATCTTATGTACAAAATTTCATAAGGATCGGCCGACTATATCCTATAGCCGTCATACAACGATCGGAATTGGCATAACTTTGGTGTTTTTTAAGTTAGAAAGATGGGACTTGGTACAGATTCTATTTTGAACAAAATAATCTGATTTGCCAAATTTCATAAGGATCGGCCGACTATATACGATCTTCTATATATCTAATAATATAATATACGTTGCGCCACCTAGCGGACTGCGACTGAACTGCAAGGGTATATCAACTTCGGTTCCGCCCGAAGTTAGCTTTCCTTTCTTGTTATTATCACTGTGGACGGAAGTCCACGAGGTGACGACCTGCATGCCTAGGCGTGCGCGAGGAAACTCTATATATAGCCGAAGAATTAAAAATTTTCTGTAGGCAACCGATCTAAATGAATGATATACCAATCGAAAGGTATTGTTTCAATTAGATAATTTTTGTCGAAACATATTCCAAAAGTTATTTGGTTTGGGAGAAATTAGGGTGAAAGTAAACAAATTTTTTATCACTAAAGTGGGGCTGGTGGACACATTTTAGTCCCCAGATAGAATATTCGCATTCTAAAGCTAAATACGCGTCGATTGGTACCTCAATCGACCCGATCCGATTCATTCAGAAGTTATTCGAAAAATTCGATTTTTCTTCTTCTTCAAAATGAAGCCAGTTTGCGTCGGTTTGTCGGTTTGTCTGTTTGCACTATTTTTATCTTAAAAATCCTAAAAAAAATTGGAAAATGTTTGTTACTATCATATGAGCAACTATTGTTCTACAACTTTTTGAAATACCTTAAGCTTACGTCAAAAAATTAAAAAAAACTTTGTTAATAAAAAATTCATAACTTTATAATTAAGAAAGATATTAAAAAGAGCTTTACACCGTTGAAATGGTTTTTTAAATATCAATTTCACTTTTTTTGAGACCAAACGTCTATATAGTACACAAAAAAAAATACACTGAAAATAAATTTTTTTTTTTAAGAAATAAAATTATTTTTCAAAATTTGGTCGACTGATCCTTTTTATATTGCACGTGGAGTTAGCTTTTGAGATGACGCAACTTTTTATATATCGCTCAAATCTAGCAAAATCCGTTAACTCAAGATATAGTCTAGTAAGTGCAGCTACCCATTTTGTACAGCCTCCTGTGAAGCTTGCATTTACTTATACATATGTGTATATTTGAATGGCAACTTTGCTTTTTGGAGTCTGCATATATTTGGTCAATACCCTAAAAAAAAATGGAGAATATCTTTGCAGATTTTAGTTTATATATTTAAAAATAAAATCCAAATAAAAAATGGCTTAAAAAGTAAAACGTAAACATCGACTTAACTTGGACTCGAACCCAGGCCCTCCGTGTTACGAACCACGACGCTCTTCACTCGGCTAACCTCGAACTTTGTTGCTTGATGGCAACTTTTGATGTAATTCTACTTTGTGTTTCAGTGTCTCATGTCTTAATGAGAAGACTCAGAAGATTGGTACTTCAACCGACCCGGTCCGACATTTCTTCCAGAAGTTATTCAAGAAATTCGATTTTTACAGTTTTTTCAAAATGAAGCCAGTGGGTCTGTTTGTCTATATTTTTTTCTTTGCAATACTGAATAAAATTGGAGATTTTTGTTAATGTCATATGACTCATATGATATGAGCAATTATTGTTCTACAACTTTTTGAAAAAGCTGTAAAAATCTAATTTCTTGAATAACTTCTGAAACAAATGTCGGACGGGTCGGTTGAGGTACCAATCTTGAGGTCCCAAAGAAAAACAAGAAAAGAAAGCTAACTTCGGGCGAAGCCGAAGTTGATATACCCTTGCAGTTGTGCCATTTCCGATCGTTCAGTTATATGGCGGCTATTGGATATAGTTGGCCGATCCCTATGAAATTTGGCCAATAAGATTATTTTGCCCAAAATGGAATCTGTACCAAGTCCCATCTTTCTAACTTAAAAAACACCAAAGGTATGCCAATTCCGATCGTTCTATGACAGCTATAGGATATAGTCGGCCCATCCTTATGAAAGTTTGTACATAAGATATTTTTAAATATTTCAAAAATAAAATCCAAATAAAAAAGGGCTTAAAAAGTAAAACGTAAACATTGACTCAACTATGATTAGAACTCAGGCCCCTCCCGTGTTAGAAACCACAACGCTCTCCACTCGGCTAATCTCGAACTTTGTTGCTTGATGGCAAATTTTGATGTAATTCTGCTTTATGTTTCAGTGCCTCATGTCTTAATGAGAAGAATGCAAAATGTTATGAGTAGAACGCTTTATATGCACTGAGCATGTATTATAATTTTGGTCAAAGGTGTGCAACGCAGTGAAGGAGACATTTCCGACCCTATAAAGTATATATATTCTTGATCAGGATCACCTCTTGAGTCGATATGAGCATGTCCGTCTGTCCGTCTGTCTGTCTGTCGGTTTCTACGCAAACTAGTCTCTCAGTTTTGGAGCTATCGAGTTGAAACTTTGGACACAACCTTTTTTTCCTTGCAGGTATATAAGTCGGAACGGCCGGGATCGGTCGACTATATCCTATAGCTGCCATATAACTGATTGATCGGAAATGCCATAACTTTGGTGTTTTTTATGTTGGGACTTTTCACACATGCTATGTTTGACCAAAATATCGTGTACAAAGTTTCATAAGGATCGGCCGACTATATCCTATAGCTGTCATAGAACGATCGGAATTGGCATAACTTTGGTGTTTTTTAAGTTAGAAAGATGAGACTTGGTACAGATTACTTTTTGGGCAAAATAATTCGATATGCCAAATTTCATAAGGATCGGCCGACTATATACGATCCGCTATATATCTAATAATATAAGATGCGTGCCGCCACCTAGCGGACTGCGACTGAACTGCAAGGGTATATTAACTTCGGCTCCGCCCGAAGTTAGCTTTCCTTTCTTGTTTTTTAATAATTTATTATATAATGGAACTGTTGAGAGGAGCCCCGTAAATATTCGTGATACTCCAATGAGTTCCGTTTTAAAACTGTTTTTATTTCTTTCAATTCTCTTAGAAGAAACATACATAAAATCTTAAATCTATTTAAAACTACTTATCAACGGACTGCACGCTGACATGCTATGTGACCCTTCTTAAGTGCTTCAAGTGCACCACAAAAATATTTGTTCAGACTGCAGGAGATCGTCTTTCAACCCATGCTGTTGGTTACTTATTCACATGGGTCCGATCTTCTACATTCTATGTTTGGAATACTTATCGTGTTCAATGCTTGAACATTCTGCAAAGGACCACAAAAAAGGTGTACATTTTGGATATTTTAGATTCATTACATTGTCCTTTGATAACACATGATATCGGACTGTACATTTTTACTTTTGGTTTTATAAATTTCTTTCCTTCAGTATTAGAAAATTGTTATTATTATAATTCGATAACAATATGTTGTTAATTATATTTCATATTTTTAAATATTTTAACATTGTTTAAGTTATTTTATTAGCTCCCATGTTCAACTTAATGTTTGAACATCCTGCAAGGGGCCACAAAAGTGCTTGACTTGTGTTTACATTTTTAAATTAATTATTATTTCTGTTCGATTTCTTAGTGGACTGTAATTTTATATATATTTTTTAATTTTTGTTTTTAGTGGACATTTTAGTGGACTGTAATTATTACTTATTTTGTTTCTTATTATTTTTAGATATATGTAGCTTTTCGTTTTTTTTTTAATTGATTACTTAAGTATGTGTATAAAACTATTATATTATACAATAAACATATAAAAAAACATTTTTTTTTTAAACATTCGGCATTGGGGTTGGCAATGCTATAGCCATCAATTGTCTTCTCGACTTTAATTTTTTTACATAGGATATAATGAGTACAGTTATGATTATTATTACCAAAATTAAGGAGCTATGACCTGACACATGATGAAAGTCGATATTTTTTAATTCTAAATTTTGTGCTTTCAAATCCTCTATTTGTTTGGCCAGGTGAGCTATTTCCGCTGTATGATTTATAACAGGAGGCTTTAGAGGGTCCCAAGCTATTTTCGGAATCTCTTTTATTTCTCCTATATAAGCCGAAGCTAATGCTTCTTGACTTTCCTAGAGGCCACCTCGCTGGATGGCAACTATCATCTTTTTTAGTAAATTTTTTAAAATTAGTTTTACCTATTTCTGTTTTTATGTCATTGCTATCCTCTTTTTCTACCTTCCAATATCGGTCCATTTTTTTGAGCACGATACTGGTTGCTACGATTGAATTACTACCCCTGGATTTCGTGCATCCTGACACTGTCCATCCAAAGATAGTTTTTTCCCCAAGAAGCATACCCTTTTTGGTTATCTCCGGCAGTAAAATTTGTGGATATAAATCCGCACCAATTACCAGGTCAATTCGACCAGGTTTGTCGAAATTGCGATCCGCTAAATAGAATCCTTTCCAATCCGACTTATTTATAAAAATTTTATTTGTGGGAAGACTTTTCATTAATTTTGGCAAAACAATTGCGTTTGTGCTCACTTCTTTTGAATATTTAGAATTATTCTTGATTGTCAATTTTAATTTGTGATTTGAAACACAGGCACCTGTTGCTGATATTCCACTTATTTCAGTGTACGCTTTTATTTTTGGCAACTTAAGTTTTTGTGCCGCTTCTTCAGAAATTAGAGTGCTTTGTGACCCATTGTCAATCAATGCTCTAAATTTCCCGAATTTACCATCTTGACCTTTAATCTGAACATACGCCGTGGCCAACAACGCTGGTTCAGAGGTCATGCATGTATTTACATTCTCTTTGTTAAAATGTAACATGCTATGATGTAGTTTTTGGCAATACGAGCATACTAGCTCGCTTGGACATTTTGAGTATGAACTGTGCTTTAAACTTCTGTAGCACCAATTCAATTTTTTAACCATATTCGTTTTTTCCTGAGGACTTAATGCTTTAAATTTATAGCAAAAACTTAATTGATGCCCGGGCATTTTGCACATCGGGTATGCTTGGTTATTTGTGTGACTATTTTGAATTATTTTTCTAGTTAGCAGCTCATTTCCAACTGATGTCAACGAACTAAGCCGTTGATCTAAAAATTCTATGACATCTTTCAAGTTTTGAATGTCATTTGACTTTTTACTTGGCCCTCGTATTGTTGCAGAGCCTCAATATTAAATTTCTTTATAATAATATGCGCAAAAATGCAATCTGATTCTTCGGTCAGATTTGCTTTGAGACGCATCATATAAATTGATTCATTTATAGAATCAATTGTATTTTTTAAATGCCTATATGAGTCCAAATCAATTTTTGGAAGATCAATCAGGCGATTCAATTGGTCTGAAAATATTTTTCGATTATTCTCATACCTTTTTATGAGCAACTCCCAGGCTGCATCATAATTACTGCCTGAGCCAAGCAATAAATGGGAGACCACATTTCGTGCTTCCCCTTTTAGAGCACTTTTAAGGTAGCTTAGCTTCAAGGATGGGCTTAAATCCATTCTTGAATGCACAAGCTCCTTGAATAATTCATAAAAATGGTCCCAATCTTTGGAGTTTCCAAAGAAACTGGGAACGTCAATTTTTGGTAGGGTAGGTAGTTCGTCCATTTTAGGATTACTACCTTCTACCTTTTCTAATCGACCCACTTCGATTTTATTATTCATGAGCTCAATGTGTATTTCCACATCTTCTCTGAGCTCTTTTATTTTGGGCATATCTTTATTATTAAGCCCTTCAATATTTATTAGATCGGACACCGTTTCGACTCTGCTGAGAAACATTTTTAATTGTTTAACTCTTATCGGAAAGGTTTCAGCTTTCCTTTCCTGGATTTCGATATAAGTTTGCTCGAGGTAATCCTCGAGATTCTTTATGGCACCCTCAAGCCTAGAAAATAGCTCATCCTGGCCAATAATTTTTTTAATTTTTTCCTTAGCGGACTTGAATTTTGATAGCATGCTATCAAAATGATTTTTTGTAAAATATTCGTGCTCTACAGCACCAAGTTGAACCAAATGATTATGGTTCTTACAGGCTCTAAGCTCGATGTTTTTCAGTGAATCCCTATCCTCTTCTAAATAGGAATTTTTTGCGAGAAGCGCATCTATTTGCCGGGTGAGACGCACCTGGTCTTCTATAATCGCGATTTTTTCCTTTGTAGACATATTGGATTTTTTTTTTCAATTATATTTAAGTTATAAAACTAAAAAGTTATAAAACTAAAGACCAAACTTGCCGATGAATATAATTTCTGATGGTTTGGTGATGTCGCTGCGCTGTTGATGCTGCTTCTCCTTGGGATGTTGTCACTGTTGCTGGCTGATGTTGCTGTTGAACTTGGTGTCGCTGCGGATGTTGCTTCTGCGTCACTGGTGCTGTTGCTTCGGCCGATATTGCTCCTGATGTTGCTCGGATGTTGCTTCTGCTTGGGGTGCTTATTGCTGCTTTAGCTGATGTTTCCTCTGCTAGTCACGGCTGATGCTGATACTGATGCTGATGTTGTTTTTTTTTTTTTTGATGTTTTCCGATTTAATAATTTTTTGTATATATTTGTTTTATATAATATATATATTTTTTCATTTAATTTTTGTAGATTTTTTTTTTTTTTTTTAAGCTCGGTTGTATTGTAAGTGTTCACAATTACTTTTTAACTTTTCCGATGTAGGCCTCGGATACGCCAACACACAAATTTTATTTTTTATATATATTTTAATATATATATATATATTTTTTTTTTAAGTTCGATTGTCCACAATCAAGTAATCACAATTACTTTTTAACTTTTCCGATGTAGGCCTCGGATACGCCAACACACAAATTTTATTTTTTTTATATATATTTTAATATATATATTTTTATTATTCTGGTGTCGTTCCAGAACAAACACGATAGAAGGAAATATTTACTTATTTTTGTTTTTCCTTTCTATGCTCATTGGCATTTATATTATTTTATTCTCTGTGTTCCTTACCTCTTGGGGGGAAACAACAGAGGACTACGATATTTAAACTGAGCTCTATTTTACTCAGATCGCAGCCTTATTTTTTAGCTACCCTGGGCTGAGAATTTTAATTTTTTCAACAGCCACTTATAGGTGCCAGTTTTTTAAACCTGAGTCTCTTACCACAGGGGGGAAAACGTCAGGGTGTCTCGATGGACCAAATGTTGAGAGGAGCCCCGTAAATATTCGTGATACTCCAATGAGTTCCGTTTTAAAACTGTTTTTATTTCTTTCAATTCTCTTAGAAGAAACATACATAAAATCTTAAATCTATTTAAAACTACTTATCAACGGACTGCACGCTGACATGCTATGTGACCCTTCTTAAGTGCTTCAAGTGCACCACAAAAATATTTGTTCAGACTGCAGGAGATCGTCTTTCAACCCATGCTGTTGGTTACTTATTCACATGGGTCCGATCTTCTACATTCTATGTTTGGAATACTTATCGTGTTCAATGCTTGAACAGGAACTCTCATAAGAATAGGCCTCTCATCTGTTAATTTGTTAAAATAATTTGGTTTCCCACAACTACGAAACAATTTTGGATTTTAAATACATTTTTGGGCAAATTTTTAATTAAAATCTTTAAACTAACCAAATTCCAAAACCTTTGTAAATTAAAAATACGTATAACTTCAGAGCCACTGAAGCTATTGAAAAATTCTTTACGTCTTTGGAAAGGTTTTTAATTATTCCACCTTCTTGAATGTCAAAATCTATAGAGTTAAAAAAAAATAGTTTTGATGTTTATCCTTACAATTAAAGTATTGCTAACTGTGTAAATCGCCTGTCCAGAGGTTACTTCCATATATGTATATATATTCTATATGTTATGCGTTCTATTTTAAATAATTGAAGATCAATATATACAAAAAAAACTGATATCATATAAAAAAACCTCTTGACGAGGTAAAGTACCGGTGTCGAACCTGCATGCGAAACCCAAAATATCTGATATCAATTTTAGTGACGAAAATATGCTATATAGGTGTACAAAATTGCATATAAAAAATATTCTTGTTCGGCACGTGACTGATTTTTTTTTGTTTTTCTTGCACGTGCCGAACAAGAATATTTTTTATATGCAATTTTGTACACCTATATAGCATATTTTCGTCAAACTTTCATAAGGATGGGCCGACTATATCCTATAGCTGTCATAGAACGATCGGAATTGGCATACCTTTGGTGTTTTTTAAGTTAGAAAGATGGGACTTGGGACAGATTCCATTTTGGGCAAAATAATCTTATTGGCCAAATTTCATAGGGATCGGCCAACTATATCCAATAGCCGCCATATAACTGAACGATCGGAAATGGCACAACTGCAAGAGTATATCAACTTCGGCTTCGCCCGAAGTTAGCTTTCTTTTCTTGTTTTTCTTTGGGACCTCAAGATTGGTACCTCAACCGACCCGTCCGACATTTGTTTCAGAAGTTATTCAAGAAATTAGATTTTTAAAGCTTTTTCAAAAAGTTGTAGAACAATAATTTCTCATATCATATGAGTCATATGACATTAACAAAAATCTCCAATTTTATTCAGTATTGCAAAGAAAAAAATATAGACTGGCTTCATTTTGAAAAAACTGTAAAAAATCGAATTTCTTGAATAACTTCTGAAAGAAATGTCGGACCAGGTCGTTTGAAGTACCAATCTTCTGAGTCTTCTCATTAAGACATGAGACACTGAAACACAAAGCAGAATAACATCAAAAGTTGCCATCAAGCAACAAAGTTCGAGGTTAGCCTAGTGGAGAGCGTCGTGGTTCCTAACACGGAGGGCCCGGGTTCGAGTCCAAGTTGAGTCAATGTTTACGTTTTACTTTTTAAGCCCTTTTTTATTTGGATTTTATTTTTAAATAAATAAACTAAAATCTGAAAATATATACTCCATATTTTTTAGGGTATTGACCAAATATATGCAGACTACAAAAAGCGAAGTTGCCAATCAAATACACACACATGTATAAGTAAATGCAAGCTTCACAGGAGGCTGTACAAAATGGGTAGCTGCACTTAGAGGACTATATCTTGAGTTAACGGGTTTTGCCAGATATGAGCGATATATCAAAAGTTGCGTCATCTCAAAAGCTATCTCCACGTGCAATATAAAAAGGATTAGTCGACCAAATTTTGAAAAATAATTTTTTTTCTTAAAAAAAAAGTTTATTTTCAGTTTATTTTTTTTTTGTGTACTATATAGACGTTTGGTCTCAAAGAAAGTGAAATTGATATTTAAAAAACCATTTCAACGGTGTAAAGCTCTTTTTAATATCTTTTAACAGACCCACTGGCTTCATTTTGAAAAAACTGTAAAAATCGAATTTCTTGAATAACTTCTGGAAGAAATGTCGGACCGGTCGAGTCAGTCACGTGCCGAACAAGAATATTTTTTATATGCAATTTTGTACACCTATATAGCATATATTCGTCACTAAAATTGATATCAGATATTTTGGGTTTCGCATGCAGGTTCGTCACCGGTACTTTACCTCGTCAAGAGGTTTTTTTATATGATCTGATAGTTTAAACTAAACTAGTTTTGTCGTAAATAATTTTGTTTTATTTTATGAGATTCTAGCATTAGTCTGGCTCTCTTAAATGCCTGTTTTAATCTGAATTCTGATTTCTTAGCAAAATCTTCTATATTATAAAGAGGTTTTATGTTTTCTATGCTATTAAAATGTTTTGGTAAATTTGAAGTTTTACCAAAAACTAGCTCGTATGGACAATAGTCATGTGCCATAGAGGGGGTCGTATTAAAACAATAGACGAAGTATTATATACATCCCAAGTGTTACTGAGTACTCGTTTTCATTGTTTGATTTTGGTAGTGGACCAACTGTATCCACAATTACTCTATCGAAAGCTCTTTGTGGAGTTTCAGTTATAGTTAATGGGGTCTTAGTTAGGATTTAGGACATTTCTTTATGTACTCTTTTATGTCTTTGGACATATTTTTCCACTAATAGTGTCTCTGGACCTTGGCCAAGGTGTTAGTAATGCCTGTGTGACCACCTTGTATTGGATCATCGTGAAATGTAGACAATATAGCTTCTTTTTCTTTATTATTTTTTATTTCGGTCACCGCGTTGAGTAGCGCTACTCTTAATGATTTCAATATATAATTGCAGATTTTTAAAAAATTATCAACCACTGTGCCACTTTAAGTTGGCTGATTTTGTGCATACCGGCTTGCTTTTCAAGCCTTTGAAAGAATTGACCTAAGTCAAGGATTCCATTAGTATACAAATCACTAACATTATATCATGCTGTAATTTTCCTTCCGTGCTTAAATAAACACATATTGTTATTTACATGCAAGGTCACTACTTTACGTACTTAATCATTATTAATGACCTCATATACATTGGGCTTTGAAGCTTTTTCTATGGATTGCTTATCTCATTTCTGCGCAGGATTTTTGTCTGCGCAGGATGGTTTCTGGTAGTGACTTTCAGAATTTTATTGTTTAAATGTATATTTTTCAAGTCGGTGATTGTTATTCTAGACAGCGCATCGGCTACATAATTATCTTTACCCTTTAGATACTCTACTGTAAAATTATATTCCTCTAATTCAAGTCTCATTCGTGTTAGTTTGGAACTGGGATTTATCATTGAAAATAAATAGGCCCTGTGGTCTGTTTTGACAGTGAAGTGTTTACCATAAATATATGTTATGTTATGTTATTGCCCAATGAATAGCTGCTAATTCTTGTTCTGTAGTGCTCTTGTTGCTTTCATCTTTCGTAAAGGATCTTGATGCGAATGCAACTGGAAGCTGAAATCCAATTTTATTTTGAGTTAGTACTGCTCCACAAGCGTATTTGCTAGCATCTGTAATTATGCAAAATTCTTTGCTAAAATCTGGGTATTGCAACAGAGTTGGGTTTATCAATGCTGATTTTAGATGTTCGAAAGCGCTTTGACATTCTTTTATCCATTCGAATTTTACATTTTTCCTACCATAATGACTTTGCCGTATATCGATGTGTTTTTGCGATTGCTCTCATCTGCTCTCATCTGATTACCTATATCTTTGATAAGAGTTTCCCCTTTTTGCGTATCATCGTCGGAGCATATTTGACTTACATAGTTCAGTGAACCATTCACTTCTTAAAAACAATATTATTATTCAATATTACTTCTGTTGCGCTCTTCGAATATTCATATATATATTCCCTTCCTGAGTTATATTCTCAGGTCGATTAATTCCGTTACATCATTGTTACTCTCAAGCGGTTATTCGTCACGGCGCATCTCTTTTGTGATGTCTTCTCTTCGACGTGCCTGATCCGAACGTGCCTCTCTACCACAAATTTCTAATTGATCGCTTCTCGCTCTCACTACAGTGGACAAATCTCAGTCAATAATGAGTCTAATTTGCACTGCTAAGAAATGCGAGTTTGGAGGCTGCATCACTGGTGACTCGTATCTGTCCTGCTGGCTTTGCAACAACTGCTCGCATATTAAATGTGCTGGTGGTGGGCACAATGGACGGATAAGCGATCTTATCACAAAAAATATTGGTCTGACATTGTCTTGTTTTGCCTGTGGAGAGTACTTAATCATTATTAATGACCTCATATACATTGGGCTTTGAAGCTTTTTCTATGGATTGCTTATCTCATTTCTGCGCAGGATTTTTGTCTGCGCAGGATGGTTTCTGGTAGTGACTTTCAGAATTTTATTGTTTAAATGTATATTTTTCAAGTCGGTGATTGTTATTCTAGACAGCGCATCGGCTACATAATTATCTTTACCCTTTAAATACTCTACTGTAAAATTATATTCCTCTAATTCAAGTCTCATTCGTGTTAGTTTGGAACTGGGATTTATCATTAAAAATAAATAGGCCCTGTGTTCTGTTTTGACAGTGAAGTGTTTACCATAAATATATGTTATGTTATGTTATTGCCCAATGAATAGCTGCTAATTCTTGTTCTGTAGTGCTCTTGTTGCTTTCATCTTTCGTAAAGGATCTTGATGCGAATGCAACTGGAAGCTGAAATCCATTTTTATTTTGAGTTAGTACTGCTCCACAAGCGTATTTGCTAGCATCTGTAATTATGCAAAATTCTTTGCTAAAATCTGGGTATTGCAACAGAGTTGGGTTTATCAATGCTGATTTTAGATGTTCGAAAGCGCTTTGACATTCTTTTATCCATTCGAATTTTCATCTGCTCTCATCTGATTACCTATATCTTTGATAAGAGTTTCCCCTTTTGGCGTATCATCGTCGGAGCATATTTGACTTACATAGTTCAGTGAACCATTCACTTCTTAAAAACAATATTATTATTCAATATTACTTCTGTTGCGCTCTTCGAATATTCATATATATATTCCCTTCCTGAGTTATATTCTCAGGTCGATTAATCCCGTTACATCATTGTTACTCTCAAGCGGTTATTCGTCACGGCGCATCTCTTTTGTGATGTCTTCTCTTCGACGTGCCTGATCCGAACGTGCCTCTCTACCACAAATTTCTAATTGATCGCTTCTCGCTCTCACTACAGTGGACAAATCTCAGTCAATAATGAGTCTAATTTGCACTGCTAAGAAATGCGAGTTTGGAGGCTGCATCACTGGTGACTCGTATCTGTCCTGCTGGCTTTGCAACAACTGCTCGCATATTAAATGTGCTGGTGGTGGGCACAATGGACGGATAAGCGATCTTATCACAAAAAATATTGGTCTGACATGGTCTTGTTTTGCCTGTAGAGAGATTGAGTCTGAGATGCGGACTTTCATGAAGCAGACGAGAAACGGCTTTTTAGATGTCCGTAAGCAATTTTCTGCACTTAATGAGCAATTCCTTACGCTTGAGACCCAATTCCTTGGTCAGGCATAAAGCACGTCTTTAGATATCTCTCATCTACGATTGACATGAAACTACACTACCGACAATGTGGTCAATCGTTCTGTGGATACGTGGTCGCTGATTGGGCAGGTGATAGGCTTAACAGGAAGTCTTATACTGCTTACATCTACCTGTTAGCAGGTGGTCCGATTTTATGGCGTTCGGAAAAGCAGCGAAGTGTGGCGTTGAGCAGTACCGAGGAGGAGTACATGGCACTATCGGCGGCATTTAATGAGGCGATAGACATGCGAAGGATGATTATGGGGATTGGTTGTGGAGACAACGACACCCCGATCGTCATTTATGGGGATAAGAATCCCGTTCATCATTCCAGAACAAAGCACATTGATATACGTTATCATTGTGTTAGAAACGTTGTTAAGGAAGGGCAAGTTTTGTTGAAATACAAATGTACAACCGAAATGATAGCAAATATTTTGACAAAAAATCTTCCTAAAACGAAACACGAAGAGCTTACAAATATGTTTAATTTTTTTTGATATTTATTTTTGTAAACAAGCTTGCATTGAGGAAGGGTGTAGAAAATAAGGTATGTATATTTTAGTATGTTACAATGCACGCTTTTATAGTTATAGGAAGGAGAAAGAGATTTTGGACTAGTTATAATTGTCCCGCTCTAAGAAATAGAGAATAAGAAAATATGTATATAAATTTTTCCTCAGTCACAAATAAAGTTCCGAAGCATACACACGGTGTTTTAATTTAGTCGCTTCGAATTCTGCCGCTCAAGAATAACTTCGACTGCACATCATCACCAAACTGTAGGTACCGTGGAGCGAAGCCACAGAACACTCAATAAGTACATTCATTCTTACATCTCAGTTGACAAAACGGATTGGGATGTATGGCTACAATACTTCGTCTATTGCTTTAATAAGACCCCCTCTATGGCACATGACTATTGTCCATGACTATGGCACATGACTATACGAGCTAGTTTTTGGTAAAACTTCAAATTAACCAAAGCATTCTTATTGCTACTAGAATTTCTTAAATTTTGTACAATTTATATTAGAAATTGTATTAACTCATACCTCCGCCTAAGCGAACATATGCGAACATATACTTAACATAGCCATATCATATACTTAAAAATACATAGCCGTCTCTCCGCTGCCACTTTTGGCAGCACAGCTACGAGACTTAGACTTAATATCATATAGTAGATGACTTCATATCTATCGAATCGTACGCAGCGGGTTTTGTTCAAGAACATCCCATCTCATGTTATAAAAGTTACATCTGGTGATCCGCAAGTAGGACCTCTTCTGTTTATCCTCTTTGTTAACTACTTACCTAGTACCGCGAGCTATGCTACTACACTTATATGTGCAGATTATGTCAAACTCTGTTTTTCTTTCTCTGACTACCTTTTTCATAGACATCTGTAATTTGACCTTGATGAAGTATTCTTGTGTTGCTCTAATAATCTCCTCTCACTAAACTGCTCAAAGTGCAAGGTTATGACGTATAATCATAGCATGCCTCATGTCATCTCGTATTCACTTGGGAATTACTTTTTAGGTCGTGTTTCCTTTTTGATCACAAGCTGTCGTTTAATGAACATATTTCTGTAACAGTAAATAAAGCCAGAGGAGTACTTGCTTTTATTAAGCGTTGGTCAAAAGAGTTTGATGATCCCTTTACCACTAAAACGTTTCTCTTTGGTTCGACCGATCCTGGAATACTGTTCATGCTTTTGGAGTCCGCAGTATATGGTTCATCAAAAAAGTATTGAATCAGTGCAAAGCAGCAGCAAAGCAGTTTCTTTTATTTGCCTTAAAATATTTAAACTGGGACTCAGATGATCTTCTTCCACCATATCTTTGTCGGCTAAAATTATTAGACCTACCACCGTTGCAGGTACGTCGTACTTGTGCTGGGGCCATGCTCCTTCATAAAATTATTCTTGGTCAAGTTGACTCGAAACTTTTACTCGAAAAGACACTTTTCTCTGTTCCAAACAGGTCAACCAGGTCCATCCGACCCCTTTGGTTACCAATTTGCAGATCTAATTTTGCGGATCATGATCCTTTTCGCGTTATTTGTAAAAACTATAACATATTGTCACATATATTTTCGCCTGAATTATCCCTAGATGTAATAAAATCTAAATTGATTGTTTTTCTATTAGAATAATTTGCCTAATTCTTAATTATAATTAATTCAATAATAATTGTATAAATAACAGATAATTGTTATATTCAATAAAATAAAAAAAAATAATCTTGTTATGTGACGGGAGTATTCTGCAAAATTCTTTATGAAACGTCTGTAATAATTGCACAATGCAACGAATCTTCTAGCGCTGACCACATCATGTGGGATTGGGTAATTTTGAATGACGTCGTAGTTTTTGTCGTCAGACAAGATTCCTTTATTTGTGCATTCAAGTCCTAGGAAGGTGACTTCATGCAGGAAAAATGAACATTTTTCGGGATGTAACTTTAGGTTGTGTTTCCTACATTTCTCGAAAACATCAGTTAGGTTCTTGAGCATGTGGTTTTCGAACTATTAAGTCATCCATGTAAAGAATTGCTTGCGAAGGTTCCAATCCAGAGAAAGCTATAGTCATCATTCTCTGAAAGGAGTTTGGAGCTATTTTTAAACCGAATAATAATCGCGTGAAACGATATGAACCATTGTTTGTTGAAATGGATGGTATATCTTATATCTTTTTAGAGTTCAATTTGGCGAAAACCGGACATTAAGTCGAGGCATGAGAAATACGTTGCTCTACTTAGTTGATCTAAAATGTCATCGATTCTATGGAGTGAAAATTTATCAGATAAGAGTTTTTTATTAATTTTACGATAATCAATTACTAATCGCCATTTTTTATTTTCTGAATTTGGGAGTGACTTTTTTTTGGTACTAGCAAAAGTGGGCTATTATAAGGTGATACAGAGGGTGCTACTATTTTATCATTAATGAGTTTTTGGACTTGTCTTTGAATTTCGTTTCGTTGACTATGAGCACTTCTGTAAGTTTTTTACGGGTTCATCATCACTTAATCTCAGTTATTGTTTATAGAAGTTATTTGTAGTGATCGCTTCGGTTTATAGTCCGAATACATCACTATACTGGGTGCATAATTTTGTAAGTTGATCATTGAATTCAGGTGGGAAGTTTTTTGTAAGTTGGGATAATACAGTTTTTTACGGTTTTTACTACATTGTAGTTTGAAAGTGGTTCATGATGAATATTTTTAATATTAACTACCTGATCTATATTTGTGGTATTTAGTAGTCTTACATTGTAATCTCCTGCCTAGCTGTAGCTATGTTTTTCTCGGGCTGCCATAATCGGCCAATCCAGCTACTGCATAATGTACTAGATACTTGCAACGGGACTCTTATTAATTTGGAGCTCTGTCGGGAGATGGGGTGGATTTTGCTAATATCAGTACATAAGATTACTATAAGACTAATCAAAGAGTCCCTACTGAAACTAAATGTCCACTCGATCATGGAGTAGCAAAACTCAAAAAGAAAAAAATTACATCAGAAGACTCGTCTTCATTGACCTCGAGGAGATAAACGTAATGATTGCATAATAGCAGGTGGGATGAAGATAACACAAGGAGGAAGGAGTATGTGCCGACACAGCTGTACCCACCCTACCTTAGTCTTAAGAACTTTATTTTTTTAAGATCCCAATTATTACGCCCACTCAGATTCCCCGGTCAGAGAAATATTAAATTACTCACACATAATTTGATGGTAAAGTACTATATATTAACAAAATCATAATTTTTCTTTATGGCTTAAGTTTTAGGTGTAACATTATAGGGTAATATCCTATATATATATAATTCACTAATACTCTTGACCTAACTCATTACGCGACGTTCAAAAAAATAAAAAAAAAAATAAAATTCAACAACAATGAATGAACGTTAGATTTTAGACCGAGCTTAGAACGGGGCGATCAACGAAATCAAAAAAAACCAGCCCTGCGGTCTGCAAGCTTATCTGCTGAGCAGATACTTATGTAGGGGTTCATATGATTATTCCTAAATGCACGGCAACATTGAATTGATTTTACTCTTTATAATTTTAAGTTTTAAGCTTTAGCATATTAATCTTTTAGAATTTTTCCGTTTTCTTTTTATTTTTTTCTTCATTTAACTTTTTAAAATTTTTTGGAACGAAGTTTCTTATGGCGAGGTATGAGGGCGGAGGGCTAGCCAAGAAAAACCGTAACGTAACGTTAAACGGCTCTCCGTCTTCTCCTCTTCCGTGGAGTCAAAGGATATAACCATAATCCTCACTTTCTCTCTCTCTGTCTCTTATTATCTTCTCTTATTTGAAGAAATGCGACAGATGATTTTGAAATTGTAATTCATATCTTCAATTTTCTTAGTCAATCTAAATTTTTTCAATATTTAATTGCCAATCTAAATTTTTCCAATATTCAATTGTCAGTTTCAATTTTCAAATTTAATTTTAATTTTCAAATTCAATTTTAATTTCAATTTTCAAATTAAATTTTCAATTTTCAAATTCAATTTTCAATTTTCACTTTCATTTTTCAATTTCTATTTTCAAATATTTCGAAATATTTTCAGATTAACAACAATAGCGAAGCCGAAATTTTCTGGCTGCTGAGAATTTAACCTAAACTTAAGCCTAAATATCATTGTAAAAAAGATCACACGTCAATATATCACACAAAAATATTGTTTTTTTTAAATATCAGAAAACTTTTTCTGATTTCGATTGCAGTCGTCGCATGCAGACGTGTTTTTTATTGTGCTCCGGGAAAAAATATTCAATAAAATCATAAAAAAGCAGCGACTGCTCTAAGAAATCTACAATAACGCGAAAAGACGCTTTTTGCGATGAAATCGCTAATGTTTATATTGATTAATTAATTAATTAATTAATATAAAACACAACACTTAAAACTCAAACTAAATCAACCTCGACTGCAATGAGTTCAAACGACGTTCGCACACAACGTCAACGTGAGCTAGACGAGAGACGGCTCTCAGTACAAAGAAACAACGCGTACTTCTCTTTTAAAGCAACCGAAAACCATGCAAGCTCCGATCAAGCTCGGTCAATTACCCCCAACTTGACCGAATTCTTAAACGTAGAGAGCGAGAGAGCGCGTTCCTGCTCCCCCTCGATACCATCGATGTCTCTGCAGCCAAAGAGTGCAGTAACTAGCACCTCAATTTCTTTGACAACGTCAACAGTAACAACAACAACAACCGCAACTGTATCGACAGCGCGTTTAACGACGTCATCAGCTAGCAGCGCAAATAGTAATACGTCCGCGCTGCCCGAAAACCAAAACAAAAACAAAAACAATGACTATATTAAGCCGGCTGTGCAGACTGGCATGGATCGCTACATCCAAATCAAAAGGAAGCTGAGCCCCCTGAATTCCAAACGCAAAATAACCCGTGGCAATGCTAGCCTAGTAGCAAAAGAAACGCCCATTAACTCAAACCGATTTAAAATCTTGGCAGACGCCGATGAGGTTGAGGCGGTCGAATCCACTGAAGTTGGGAAAAGGAAGCCAAAACCTCCGCCTATCTATATACGCGAAAAAAGTTCCAATGTTCTTGTCAACAAAATTATTGAGCTTATTGGTAAGGATAACTTCCACATAATACCCCTTGCAAAGGGCAACATTCAAGAAACAAAAGTTCAAATGAAGTCTGAAGATAACTACAGAGTATTATCAAAATATCTTACCGAGAATAAAAAGAACTTTTACACGTACCAGCTAAAAAGCAGCAAGGGCCTGCAAGTCGTACTTAAGGGCATAGAGCCCGAAGTAACGCCTGCAGAGATAAAAAAGGCGCTACAGGAGAAGGGTTTTAGCGCCAAGACAGTCTTTAATATCCTTAACAGGAATAGAAAGCCGCAGCCATTCTTTAAGGTTGAGCTCGAACCAGAAACCAAGCTCCTGAAGAAATACGAAGTGCACCCAATACACAATCTTCAGTACCTGCTGCACCGCAGAATTACAGTTGAGGAACCGCACAAACGCAATGGCCCGGTACAATGTGTGAACTGCCAGGAATATGGCCATACAAGGTCATACTGTAAACTGCGCCCGGTGTGTGTAGTTTGCGGAGAGCTTCATGACTCCGCACACTGCCCAGCGAGCAAAGATGACAGCAACTCGAAAAAGTGCGGCAACTGCGGTGGCAATCACACTGCTAATTATAGAGGATGCCCAGTCTATAAGGAGCTGAAAAGTCGCATCCACCAGAAAGGAATAGCTGCCCGCACCCAAAATGGACAGTTCACGGCGTCCAGATCAAACCCTGAAGTCTTCTTCTCGACTGCAGCCAGATCCTCACTAGGACCCATTAACGTTGACAAAAATGTGACATACGCAAGCGCCTTAAAATCAGGACCGGCGACACCTGCCTCAAGAAGCTCATTTCTGCAATCAGCATATCAAGAACCGAACACGGCTCAGCAACATCAACCAACAGAGCAGCCAAAAAGCAACTTTGAAGCTATGATATGCGGCCTACAACAAAGCCTGACGGAATTTATGTCGTTTATGCGCACAACTATGCAAGATTTAATGCGAAACCAAAATCTATTGATTCAAATGCTGGTTTCACAACAATCCAAATAATGGCTTTCCTACGGATATCTACGTGGAACGCTAACGGCGTTTCACAACATAAACTTGAGTTAGCTCAATTCCTACTCGACAATCACATCGATGTAATGCTGCTTTCGGAAACACACCTCACAAACAAATACAATTTTCAACTTCGAGGATATTCATTCTACGGAACAAATCATCCAGATGGTAAAGCACATGGTGGGACTGGAATTCTAATCAGAAGCCGCATAAAGCACCATTATCAAAACAAATTTGCTAAAAACTACCTACAGGCCACATCTATAAATATACAACTAAATACTGGCAACCAACTTACACTAGCCGCCGTATACTGCCCCCCTCGCTTCAATATAGCTGAAGATGAGTTTATGCAGTTTTTCAACACACTTGGAGACCACTTTATAGCAGCAGGAGACTACAATGCCAAGCACACACACTGGGGATCCCGTCTCGTGACTCCAAAAGGGAAGCAGCTCTATAATGCAATTATCAAAGCCAAGAACAAGCTCGACTATGTTTCTTCTGGCACACCAACATACTGGCCGGCAGACCCAAGGAAACTACCAGATTTAATAGACTTTGCGATTACCAAAAACATCCCTAAAAATCTGATAAGCGCCAATTGCCTATCGGATCTTTCATCTGATCACTCGCCTGTCCTGTTTATTCTACTGCGACATCCAGGAACATTGGAACAACCATTAAAATTGACCTCACAGAAAACCAATTGGGTTAAGTACAGAAAATATATCAGCTCACACATTGAGCTAAGTCCTCATCTCCACGATGAAGCCAACGTAGACAGCTTTGTTAATTCACTTGAGTCTGTACTCGTCTCTGCAGCTCGAGCCTCAACATCGCAAACTATAAATACACAAAGCAATAAAAAGACAAATCTACAAATCGAACAGCTCGTCCTCGAAAAGCGGCGTTCACGTCGCGAGTGGCAATTCCACAGATCGCCATCTACTAAGCAAAGCTTTAGACATGCCTCACGTCAACTTACTAAAGCCCTACAGCAAGAAGAAGCTTATGTCCACCGCCGCTATATAGAGCAATTGTCAACTTCTAGTACAAAACACTCACTATGGAGAGCTCACCCAACTCTAAGCTCACCGAAAGAAACAGTGATGCCTATTAGAAATCCCACAGGCGGCTGGGCGCGCAGCGATGCAGACAGAGCCAGCACGTTTGCCAATCACCTCAAAAATATCTTCCAACCAAATCCGGCCACTAGTGCCTTTACTCTGCCGACTTTACCATATGAGCCTCAGCTTCAACATGAACCAATCGAGTTTCGCCCAAACGAAATCGCTAATATCATCAAAAACCAACTAAATCCGAAAAAATCACCAGGCTGCGACCTCATAACTCCCAAAATGATCATTGAGCTTCCATATTGCGCCGTCTGCACTATCACCCAGCTCTTCAATGCCATCGCAAAACTTGGCCACTTTCCAGCGAGATGGAAAAAGTCAATTATAATAATGATAGCAAAGCCGGGAAAAGACCACACAATTCCCACGTCGTATAGACCTATAAGCCTACTTTCATGCTTATCTAAACTCTTTGAGAAATGCATTCTGACTCGAATAAACACATACCTAAGGATCCAGGAAGGAATCCCGTCACATCAGTTTGGGTTTCGTGAAAAGCACGGTACAATTGAGCAGGTCAACCGGATAACAGCAGAAATTCGGAATGCATTCGAAAAACGCGAGTACTGTACCGCAATATTTCTAGATGTCTCTCAAGCATTTGATAGAGTCTGGCTAGAAGGTCTAATGTACAAAATCAAGACAATGCTCCCTTGTAATACCCACAAGCTTTTAGAGTCTTACCTCTACGACAGAAAATTTGCTGTGAGGTGCAACACTGATATATCTGACGAATTCACTGTTGGAGCTGGAGTTCCTCAAGGAAGCGTACTCGGACCAACATTATATGTTCTCTACACAGCAGACATCCCGACAAGCACACGATTAACAACATCTACGTTTGCTGATGATACAGCTATTCTTAGCCGCTCAAAATGCCCGATGCAAGCAACTGCGCAGCTAGCTCTTCATCTGGTGGATGTTGAAAAATGGCTATCAGACTGGCGAATTAAAGTAAACGAACAAAAATGCAAGCACGTTACGTTCACCTTGAATAGGCAAAACTGCCCGCCCCTTACGCTAAACAACACCCTACTCCCGCAAGCAAACGAGGTAACATATCTAGGAGTACACCTCGATAGAAGACTCACATGGCGTCGGCACATAGAAGCTAAAAGAACCCACCTAAAGCTAAAAGCCAGCAGCCTTCATTGGCTTATCAACGCTCGGTCTCCCCTTTGCCTTGAATATAAAGTCCTGCTGTATAACTCGGTACTTAAACCTATATGGATGTACGGCTCCCAGTTATGGGGGAATGCCAGCAATAGCAATATTGACATAGTCCAGCGAGCTCAGTCGAAGATCTTGAGAACAATCGCCGGGGCACCTTGGTACGTTCGCAACGAAAACATACATCGCGACTTAAACATTCTTCCAGTCAAAGATGTGATCGCAGAACAGAAGGAAAAGTACTTTAGCAAGCTATTGTCGCACCCTAACCACCTGGCGAGAGGTCTAACAAGGTTGAGTAACCAATCACGACTTCGTCGGAATGACCTACCCACCCAGCGACCGTCTTGAGGAACGTGCAACCAGAATGCAGTCTTAGTCTACTGTTAGTTAAATGTTAATGTTAAGATTTGAAAACTTATTGTTAGTCTCAAAATTAAGAGAAGATCCAATAAATAAAAGCAAAGTTTAATAAAAAAAAAAAAAAAAATTATCTCTTATTTCAAAAAATGATACAGATGATTTTGAAATTGTAATGCATATCTTCATTTCATATCTTCAGTTTTCATTGTCAATCTCAATTTTTTCAATATTCAATTTTCAGTTTCAATTTTCCATTTCAGTTTTCAATTTTCAACTCCAATTTTCATTTTGAATTTTCAAATTCAATTTCAATTTCCATTTTCCATTTTTAATTTCAATATTAAATTTTTAATTGCATTTCACCTGTTTTCGCATTATTTCTCCGTTTTTTTTGAATTTTGTGATATTTTTGTCGTGTGATATTTTGACGTACTGATTAGCTTTATATATATATAGCTGAATAAATAAGTAAAAGTAAAAATCATTTTTGTATAAATGTTGTAAATTATTGTTGAAAATTATTCTTCGCCTTCATTCAGTTTCTCCTTCATTGAGCTCCATCTCGCCATGTCTGCTAAAGGTAAGCATGCCAAAAGAACTTCGTTCCTCACGCGTGTCCCTAGACACACACTGTTTTTTTTTGTTTTTCGGCTATCTAAATTCACATTTCAATGGTTGGGTTATTTTAATTGGGTTTACAATTAGACTTAGGTAGTTAATTTATTAATTTCTTAGTATTCTATTTTATCGATATGACTTCATTTTTTTTTGTTTTTTTTGTTTTAAATTCATCAGAAGTTCTTTTTTTTTTTGGTAACTTTATCAACTTTGAGAAATCTGTATGATGCAGATTGTTGGGCTAAGCAGTTACCAGATAGGCCAATTAGAATATTGACAATTTGTTAATCTGCAGCGGCATTTAATCTTCTCTTTTGTCTCCCAGATTCGCATGCACTTTGTTGTCATGTTTGTAGCGCATGTCCTTTTGGGAGCTTTGGAAGAGCTTCTGCGCCCAAGCTGTTCTTCTTCTTGTTGTATTTTGGGAGTTGTTATTGACGGGCCGCTATTTGTTTTATTGTGCGGAATTAGCTCAATAAATTTAATCTTACGACTCTTATTAGCCAGGCCCTCCGAAGATATATATATATATACACATACCTGTACGATATTAGAAATCGCCCTGGGTTGCTTTACAATATATATATGTAGATTCTTTACTTTTTTACTAATAATTGGTGGAGACCTGGGGTCGTGATGGGTGGAGTGGGTGAACCGGCATTGATCCAGGTGTGGGGACAGGTCGTGTATATTATTTATTTATTATACCCTTGCAGAGGGTATTATAATTTTGGTCAAAATATAATATAATTTTGTCTGTCGGTTTCTACGCAAACTAGTCTCTCAGTTTTAAAGCTATCTAGTTGAAACTTTGCACACATCCTTCTTTTCCTTGCAGGTAGTACATAACTCGGAACGGCCGGGATCGGTCGACTATATCCTATAGCTGCCATATAACTGATTGATCGGAAATGCCATAACTTTGGTGTTTTTTTAGTTAGAGGGTTGGTACTTTCCACACATGTTATATTTGACCAAAATATCTTATGTACAAAATTTCATAAGGATCGGCCGACTATATCCTATAGCTGTCATAGAACGATCGGAATTGGCATAACTTTGGTGTTTTTTAAGTTAGAAAGATACGACTTGGTACAGATTCTATTTTGGACAAAATGATCTGATTTGCCAAATTTCATAAGGCCGACTATGTACGATTTTCTCTAACTCTAATAATATAAGATGCGTGGCGCCTCCTAGCGGACTGCGACTCAACTGCAAGGGTATATAAACTTCGGCTCCGCCCGAAGTTAGCTTTCCTTTCTTGTTTTTTTTTATTCGGCCTCAGAAAATGCCTTATAAAAAAAAAAACGTTTCAATATGATTTCGGCTGGCGAGCCCGAAAATAATTACCTTATCCAAGGCTAGGGTTTTCCGCGACTTTAATATATTCACTTTTTTGGCTTCTATAGCCTATGATGGTGATAGATAATGTGTGGGTGATTACTTGCACGTGATTCACTTTGTAAGTACACTTAGGTAAGTACAACTGATTAGCTTGACAGCTCAAAAAAGAAAAAGACTTATGCAGCCACCTAATAAGCTGATGGGGGGGCTAGTGTCAAGTACGAACACCTAGTATGCAAATTAGAATGAATAAAAAAAATGGCTACCCCCTATCGATAAAAGTGGAGAGTTTCGTTAAGATTAGACGTTATTTTACTGATTTTTTTTTAAACGCTAATGGGCAGCACAAGCAACCATTACAACCACAGAGAATCTGTCGAGTAATCCGGAGACATGATTAGCTGGAATTAGCATTTTATATCTTTTGCATGATAAGTTCCAAGTTCTTTTCCACTAAGCGATTCGAGTAAATAATACGCGTTTCCTAATTTCTTCTTAACACTGCATTTCGTAAATAAAGGTGCTAACTTTTTATTATAGTTTTGACTAAAGTTACTCAACTGGAAATTTCTTTTAAACACTTCTTGGCCTTCTTTAAACGACACAAACTTGCTTCTAAAGTTTTACTGTTTTACATTCGGTTCATTGTTTTACATTAAGCTTTTCGACTATTTTTTGGTATTTCCTGACGTAAAAATAACAGTTTTTCTTGCCGATCCATTGTAGGAGATTCTTCGAGAAGTGAGAATTTTGTTAATAATCGGTAATCTTCAGCGTGGTTAATCATATTGAAACCAAAAAGAGCTTTATAAGGAGAACATCCAAGCGACTGATGTAAAGCTAATCGTAAAGCGGACGAAATGCGAGTTAAATTCGCATCCCAGTCTGATCATTTTTGAGCGATTAACTCGTTCAGCTGCATTGCTTTGCGGAGAATATAGCGCGGTAAAAATGTGTCGAATTCCAAACTTAGTCAACATCGCTTCAAATTCTTTTGCTTTGAATTATGAGCCGTTGTCACTAACAATAGACTCTGGAACTCCAAACTCACAAAAAATTCGCTCTTCTAGAAATGTGTTAATAATTCCTGTAGTAGCTTTCTTTAACGGACAAGGCCAGTGATATCTACTGAAATGGTCAAGCACTATAAATAATCCAGTATTGCCTCTTTTACTACGGGGATATGGACCGAGAATATCAATATATAATCTTTGAAAGGACGTATGGAAATACTTTGTTCTCCCATTGGCGGTCTTAATATTTGGCTAGGGGCTTTTGCCAAATCACTAGCGTCACAATGAAGAAAAAACTTCTTGGTAAAGTCAGCATTTTGCAAAACGGGTGCGGAAGTAAGTTGGACTTTCAATTTTTCCATGGCTTCCTGCGCTTCATTCGTCCAGGTGAACTTTCTACTTTTTCTTAACAGTTCTGTCATAGGAAATGACAACTCAGCGAAGTTAGCAATGAACCTACGGTACCAATTAAAAATACCTAAGAAACCTCTTAATTGTTTCATGTTACGAGGAGCCGGCCAATTTAGAATACAGGATATTTTTTAAGGCTCTATAGATATTCCCCCATTTCCAATTATGTAACCCAAGTAGTTAACTTTTGTTACACAAAAATGGCTTTTCCTAACATTTAACGTTAAGTTTGCTTTGCGAAATTGCTGTGCAATTTGTTCAAGGACTGATAAATGGGATTGAAAATCATGTGTAACAATACATAAATCATCTAAATATCAAAAAACACAGTATCGCAGATCTGGTGGAATAAGATCATCCATCAGACGACACATGGTTGACGGTGCGTTGCACAGACCAAACGGCATAACTTCAAACTGAAATAATCCTCGACCTGGCACGGTCCTCGGTTAATTCCATTTGCCAATAGGCATCTTTTGGGTAAAGTTTACTAATAATATTTGCCTTTGGAAGACGCGAAAATATTCCCTCAATACTTTGTAGTGGGTATGCATCTTTCAGAGTAACTTCATTTAATTTTCGAGCGTCCAGGCAAATTCGGACTTTATTTGGTTTAATAACCATTCGAATGGGTGAGATCCATGCACATTTAGATGGTGCAATCACTTTAAGTTCTAGCATACGATCAATTTCAGTATATAAGACTTTCTCCACAGCTGGACTAATAGGATAATGTCTATGTTTAACAGAAGACGCGTTTCCCGTATCTATGTGATGTTTAATAAAGGACGTTCGCCCTTGTTTTTTGAAATTGGGAAACATTTCTTTCACTGCTTCCAATTGCTGAAGTTCCATGGCAGTCAAAGGATATTGATCCTCTTTAGGGGTTTTAAAGTCCTGCCCACTATTTGCTGGCTCAATGGAACCCACTATTCCGGGCGCAAATTGAAACGTTCGCCAGAAATCAATTCCGAGAATAGGACGCTGTCCACTTCCAGTCCAGTTCCACTTCCTTTTCTTCTCCTTTATATCTCATTGCTTGATGTGGTTTAGAATCCGCCGTTTTAACCTGGGATACTATTGATTTATATCCACCTACACCACTAAAGTCTTGTTTTGCTAAATCCGCTCCTATACAATTTATATTTGCCCCAGTGTCAAGTAATACCCATTCTTTAAACTCTAAAAATGCTACACTAGCATAACTCCGGTTATCTGCATTATTTTGAAATATCGAATATTATAATCTATTTTGATTCTTACGAAGGTTTTTACAATATTTCTTTATACGAATGGAATTTCTTTTGAGAGGGATTATCTTCTCCGAAAAAATTCTATCTCTAACTTTATAATAATTTTTTAAACGTTCTTCATATGGCCTAAACTTCCTGTCTATCTCATTTTCGATCTTTGTATCTGGTATATTATTTTGAGCTATAATGCTACGGTCCTCTTTTTCCTTATTTAAAATGGTATATCTATTTAAATTTGTAGGCTCCGAATTATTTATTGGTGGGATATCCAATTGTTTTGAGATGCCCCGGCTTTCCGGTTTTCAGAACTGTTTTTACAGTGAACACAATTGTGCTTATATATGTCAGGCTTCCCACATCCATAACAAAATATACGTTTATCCCCTAGACAATCTTACCAATAGTGTCCAGTTACTCCGCAATTCCAACAAGTTATGTTAGACGGATTTCTTTGTGTAGCAGAGATGTCTATGCTATGGTTTTCGGTCTCAATCTCTTCTACTGCACATACCCGGTAAGGTCCTCCTTCTTTTGATTTTGCTACATTGCGAAGAGATCGTCCTTCTTCTTGTAAAAATTGTTCTCTTCTTTGAACTAACCGTCTCAAATGATCAATGGAGTATATTTCATCAAATAATAATCTCTCTTTCATATCAGCCTGTAAATTGCCCTGAACTAATTTGATTAATTCCGATTCTTCAAACTCAACAGATTAGTTTGCAAATCGCTTCATAATAGGTGTCAAATGTTTCACCCGGTTTTTGTTTTCGAGCTCGAATCTGTTCACGCAATTCTATTTTTGAGCGATTCTCTTTATATTGTTCTCTTTATATTGTATTGTTGTCTAAACAAGTAAATGTTTAGTTTCGTTTATGAAATGGGCTTTCTGCCGACTGTCGTCGCATGCAGATGTGTTTTTTATTGTGCTCCGGGAAAAAAATATTCAATAAAATCATAAAAGTGCAGTGACTGGTCTAAGAAATCTACAATAACGCAAAAAGACGCTTTTTGCGATGAAATCGCTAATGTTTATATTGATTAATTAATTAATTAATTAATATAAAACACAACTCTCAAAACTCAAACTAAATCAACCTCGACTGCAATGAGCTCAAACGACGTTCGCACACAACGTCAACGTGAGCAAGACGAGAGACGGCTCTCAGAACAAAGAAACAACGCGTACTTCTCTTTTAAAGCAACCGAAAACCATGCAAGCTCCGATCAAGCGCGGTCAATTACCCCCAACTTGACCGAATTGTTAAACGTAGAGAGCGAGAGAGCGCGTTCCTGCTCCCCCTCGATACCATCGATGTCTCTGCAGCCAAAGAGTGCAGTAACTAGCACCTCAATTTCTTTGACAACGTCAACAGTAACAACAACCGCAACTGTATCGACAGCGCGTTTAACGACGTCATCAGTTAGCAGCGCAAATAGTAATACGTCCGCGCTGCCCGAAAACCAAAACAAAAACAATGACTATATTAAGCCGGCTGTGCAGACTGGCATGGATCGCTACATCCAAATCAAAAGAAAGCTGAGCCCCCTGAATTCCAAACGCAAAATAACCCGTGGCAATGCTAGCCTAGCAGCAAAAGAAACGCCCATTAACTCAAACCGATTTAAAATCTTGGCAGACGCCGATGAGGTTGAGGCGGGCGAATCCACTGAAGTTGAGAAAAGGAAGCCAAAACCTCCGCCTATCTATATACGCGAAAAAAGTTCCAATGTTCTTGTCAACAAAATTATTGAGCTTATTGGTAGGGATAACTTCCACATAATACCCCTTGCAAAGGGCAACATTCAAGAAACAAAAGTTCAAATGAAGTCTGAAGATAACTACAGAGTATTATCAAAATATCTTACCGAGAATAAAAAGAACTTTTACACATATCAGCTAAAAAGCAGCAAGGGCCTGCAAGTCGTACTTAAGGGCATAGAGCCCGAAGTAACGCCTGCAGAGATAAAAAAGGCGCTACAGGAGAAGGGTTTTAGCGCCAAGACAGTCTTTAATATCCTTAACAGGGATAGAAAGCCGCAGCCACTCTTTAAGGTTGAGCTCGAACCAGAAACCAAGCTCCTGAAGAAATACGAAGTGCACCCAATATACAATCTTCAGTACCTGCTGCACCGCAGAATTACAGTTGAGGAACCGCACAAACGCATTGGCCCGGTACAATGTGCGAACTGCCAGGAATATGGCCATACAAGGTCATACTGTAAACTGCGCCCGGTGTGTGTAGTTTGCGGAGAGCTTCATGACTCCGCACACTGCCCAGCGAGCAAAGATGACAGCAACTCGAAAAAGTGCGGCAACTGCGGTGGCAACCACACTGCTAATTATAGAGGATGCCCAGTCTATAAGGAGCTGAAAAGTCGCATCCACCAGAAAGGAATAGCTGCCCGCACCCAAAATGGACAGTTCACGGCGTCCAGATCAAACCCCGAAGTCTTCTTCTCGACTGCAGCCAGATCCTCACTAGGACCCATTAACTCTTACAAAAATTTGACATACGCAAGTGCCTTAAAATCAGGACCGGCGACACCTGCCTCAAGAAGCTCATTTCTGCAATCAGCATATCAAGAACCGAACACGGCTCAGCAACATCAACCAACAGAGCAGCCAAAAAGCAACTTTGAAGCTATGATATGCAGCCTACAACAAAGCCTGACGGAATTTATGTCGTTTATGCGCACAACTATGCAAGATTTAATGCGAAACCAAAATCTATTGATTCAAATGCTGGTTTCACAACAATCCAAATAATGGCTTTCCTACGGATATCTACGTGGAACGCTAACGTCGTTTCGCAACATAAACTTGAGTAGCTCAATTCCTACTCGACAATCATATCGATGTAATGCTGCTTTCGGAAACAAACCTTACAAACAAATACAATTTTCAACTACGAGGATATTCATTTTACGGAACAAATCATCCAGATGGTAAAGCACATGGTGGGACTGGAATTCTAATCAGAAGCCGCATAAAGCACCATTATCAAAACAAATTTGCTAAAAACTACCTACAGGCCACATCTATAAATATACAACTAAATACTGGCAACCAACTTACACTAGCCGCCGTATACTGCCCCCCTCGCTTCAATATAGCTGAAGATGAGTGTTGAGCTATCAGCGTTTTGATAGCGGCCGAATTAATAGACCAGGTTCAATTTTACAAATCAATTTATTATGGGTCAATTTAACCCCAAAACAAATTCCGCGGCCGGTCCAAAACAATGCCGAATTACAAGTCATAAAACCTAAGAGCTTGCGCAGAAGCTCCACCAAAGCTCCCAAAGTGCTTGCGCTACAAAACTACAACAAAGCGCATGCGAATCTGGGAGAATTGCAATAATTATGTTATTTGATGCTGGCACAAGTCCCAACATCCTCTCCCCGTTGAATTCCATCTATCAACAAAAAATCCTTAGCGGCATGGGACAGCTTCATCACATAATATTGCTGATCAAGGTCCATAATTCTCAGTTGCAGGCTGCCGTGTCCATCCAGATCCAGAGAACGCTCGAACCAGGCGTCAATAGAGTGGCGAAAGTGGAAGGAAACTTCTTTCCGAAATTGCGCGTAGGCGCTCCTTTCGATTGCAGGATCGGGAGCCTTCACGGCTGGAGCAGCAGCCACCTTGGCAGCTGCAGACGGCGGCAGCAGCGATTTGGAAGGGTGCAGGCTAGAGTCCAGAATGGAGTCAGACCTGGGCGCTGACTTAATCGGCAACGGTGACAATAATCCAAATCCCGAGCCAGATGAGGGATTAAGTATAGCAGCTTCAGAAAATCCATCGCAGACAACTGCCAGATGCGACGTTGAAATAGCGACCACGGGGGGAGCGGTGGATAGCAGGGGCACTGATGAGACGAAATGGCCCACGTCCTGGCTATCGTGATCGTTGTTCAAGGTTTGTTCCAACTTCAAATCCCGAGAACCCGATTGGATGTCGCGGTCCAGCGGGTAATCCTGACTGCATGAGCGACGATTTTCCAACGGACCATCCTGCACCTTCACCACCGCTATGGTTGGTTCTGCTATGGACGAAGCAGTGGGACCATTGGTGCCGTCGAGACGAGTAAAGTGTGCAGGTACCCTCATGGAGTGCTTTGCCATTCCCACCTGAATGTCAAAGCGCACATCAGCGGCAAGCTGGGAGAACTTCCAGCATAATTCACTCCCAACTTCAACTGAGCTCAATCGCTCTAACTCATCCTGGAGTGCGGTGAATTTCTTGCGCAACGCAATTTCCAACGGCTCCAGTACCATGATGATCAAATCTCCCTTCTGCACTGCAGCCTTGACCTTATTATGCAGGGCTTCCATCTCCTGGCAGGTCACTTCTGCCCTTCGCCGCAATATTCTTTCCCTGCTTGCAGGAACCGAGGCACTAAATAAGTCTCCAGACTCCATTATGTAATTTGTGTTTGTGCAAGGTGCAATGTAATGGAAACAATAGCAACAAGTTTTCCTTTACAAGGTCTCCTTTAAGCACTTTAATGATAACAAATCAATTAGAGCGTGATCACGTCGGGGTCACCAATGTTGAGCTATCAGCGTTTTGATAGCGGCCGAATTAATAGACCAGGTTCAATTTTACAAATCAATTTATTATGGGTCAATTTAACCCCAAAACAAATTCCGCGGCCGGTCCAAAACAATGCCGAATTACAAGTCATAAAACCTAAGAGCTTGCGCAGAAGCTCCACCAAAGCTCCCAAAGTGCATGCGCTACAAAAGTACAACAAAGCGCATGCGAATCTGGGAGAAACAAAGAATATAATACAGCTGATAACGGGCAATTAGTGGACCGCTGCGGCTAGTTACACTGGGAGAATTAAATTGCAATAATTATGTTATTTGATGCTGGCACAAGTCCCAACAATGAGTTTATGCAGTTTTTCAACACACTTGGAGACCACTTCATAGCAGCAGGAGACTACAATGCCAAGCACACACACTGGGGATCCCGTCTCGTGACTCCAAAAGGGAAGCAGCTCTATAATGCAATTATCAAAGCCAAGAACAAGCTCGACTATGTTTCTTCTGGCACACCAACATACTGGCCGGCAGACCCAAGGAAACTACCAGATTTAATAGACTTTGCGATTACCAAAAACATCCCTAAAAATCTGATAAGCGCCAATTGCCTATCGGATCTCTCATCTGATCACTCGCCTGTCCTGTTTATTCTACTGCGACATCCAGGAACATTGGAACAACCATTAAAATTGACCTCACAGAAAACCAATTGGGTTAAGTACAGAAAATATATCAGCTCACACATTGAGCTAAGTCCTCATCTCCACGATGAAGCCAACGTAGACAGCTTTGTTAATTCACTTGAGTCTGTACTCGTCTCTGCAGCTCGAGCCTCAACATCGCAAACCATAAATACACAAAGCAATAAAAAGACAAATCTAAAAATCGAACAGCTCGTCCTCGCAATTGTCAACTTCTAGTACAAAACACTCACTATGGAGAGCTCACCCAACTCTAAGCTCACCGAAAGAAACCGTGATGCCTATTAGAAATCCCACAGGCGGCTGGGCGCGCAGCGATGCAGACAGAGCCAGCACGTTTGCCAATCACCTTAAAAATATCTTCCAACCAAATCCGGCAACTAGTGCCTTTACTTTGCCGACTTTACCATATGAGCCTCACCTTCAACATGAACCAATCGAGTTTCGCCCAAACGAAATCGCTAATATCATCAAAAACCAACTAAATCCGAAAAAATCACCAGGCTGCGACCTCATAACTCCCAAAATGATCATTGAGCTTCCATATTGCGCCGTCTGCACTATCACCCAGCTCTTCAATGCCATCGCAAAACTTCGCCACTTTCCAGCGAGATGGAAAAAGTCAATTATAATAATGATAGCAAAGCCGGGAAAAGACCACACAATTCCCACGTCGTATAGACCTATAAGCCTACTTTCATGCTTATCTAAACTCTTTGAGAAATGCATTCTGATTCGAATAAACACATACCTAAGGATCCAGGAAGGAATCCCGTCACATCAGTTTGGGTTTCGTGAAAAGCACGGAACAATTGAGCAGGTCAACCGGATAACAGCAGAAATTCGGAATGCATTCGAAAAACGCGAGTACTGTACCGCAATATTTCTAGATGTCTCTCAAGCATTTGATAGAGTCTGGCTAGAAGGTCTAATGTACAAGATCAAGACAATGCTCCCTTGTAATACCCACAAGCTTTTAGAGTCTTACCTTTACGACAGAAAATTTGCTGTGAGGTGCAACACAGATATATCTGACGAATTCACTGTTGGAGCTGGAGTTCCTCAAGGAAGTGTACTCGGACCAACATTGTATGTTCTCTACACAGCAGACATCCCGACAAGCATACGACTAACAACATCTACGTTTGCTGATGATACAGCTATTCTTAGCCGCTCAAAATGCCCGATGCAAGCAACTGCGCAGCTAGCTCTTCATCTGGTGTATGTTGAAAAATGGCTATCAGACTGGCGAATTAAAGTAAACGAACAAAAATGCAAGCACGTTACGTTCACCTTGAATAGGCAAAACTGCCCGCCCCTTACGCTAAACAACACCCTACTCCCGCAAGCAAACGAGGTAACATATCTAGGAGTACACCTCGATAGAAGACTCACATGGCGTCGGCACATAGAAGCTAAAAGAACCCACCTAAAGCTAAAAGCCAGCAGCCTTCATTGGCTTATCAACGCTCGGTCTCCCCTTTGCCTTGAATATAAAGTCCTGCTGTATAACTCGGTACTTAAACCTATATGGATGTACGGCTCCCAGTTATGGGGGAATGCCAGCAATAGCAATATTGACATAGTCCAGCGAGCTCAGTCGAAGATCTTGAGAACAATCACCGGGGCACCGTGGTACGTTCGCAACGAAAACATACATCGCGACTTAAACATTCTTCCAGTCAAAGATGTGATCGCAGAACAGAAGGAAAAGTACTTTAGCAAGCTATTGTCGCACCCTAACCACCTGGCGAGAGGTCTAACAAGGTTGAGCAACCAATCACGACTTCGTCGCAATGACCTACCCACCCAGCGACCGTCTTGAGGAACGCGCAACCATAATGCAGTCTTAGTCTACTGTTAGTTAAATGTTAATGTTAAGATTTGAAAACTTATTGTTAGTCTCAAAATTAAGAGAAGATCCAATAAATAAAAGCAAAGTTTAATTAAAAAAAAAAAAAAAAAAGTTTATGAAATCTCCAGAACCATGAACTAGCTTTGCCTGTTAAAAGCTGATGAACATTTTTGGCCATTGCCTCAAAATCATTATTAAGGTGTTCTCGTGTTAACACTTTAACTCGATATAAAAATTCGTCAACAGATAATCCTTCCGCAGTTCCTTCGAACCGAACTCCCCATTTTTGGATAATATCTGCTACTTTGTTGCTAATATGCCCTGAGGAAAAAACTCTAGGGCTTGGTGCATCGAAGTCCCTTTGATCTTCACCACTCGAATTTTCAACTCCGTTTCTTAGTACCAATGATGAGAGCATTCTATCTACTGTTTCTCTAACTAGGTGTTCTATGTTTGGTCGATCCAGTTATCATTATTTCTTGGAAATTGCCTTGGGGGTCTGCCTCGCTGTGATCTTCCCCGTTGTGGACTATTCCTCGGTATTTGACGATTTAAATTCCGAGTATTTAAGCTTCTTTTACTCTCGCTTGCCGGGTTGGCTTGAGCCCAGTTCAATCGCTATGACGTCAAAAGACTGAAGCTGTGACGTACCTATATTTCCTCCCTCTATCTGGAGCTGTCTAACCACAGACCTAGTGTTTGGTCGATTTAACTGTCGCTCTTTTTCTTCTCCAGGCTTTGCACCAGGAGAACAATTTCCTACTACTACTCGTACATCCTTTTTTAATACTTTAGCTAAACATGATGGACATTCATTCTCCTTGTCAGGATGAAATCTCAGTTCCATATAAGATTTATGAAAAATATGCTTGCAATTGGTAATGATACATGGCTGCGTATTTTCCATTACATTTTCGCAAATCACGCAAACGCTTGCGAAAGGCTCCTAATTTAAATTTTCCGTTTGTTGACCTTTCTTGGGAATGTGAGTGGTTAAATTTCCTTTTCCCCTTAATGTTATCTGTCACTCCTTTAAAAATGTATGTTAATTTATTTTCTATTTCATTCTTATGTTTGGGCTATTATAATTATACTAGGTTAGTCCAGAATGCTTTAAATATAATTCGATTCTACGCTTATATCAACGGACAAAAATACGCTATCGCATATGTTTTTGTGTTCCAGCCGATACTAACATAATAACAGAACCTATTCTATTCATTTCTTATATGTATATGTATACATATGTAAGCCACTTGATAAATATTTGTTGCTTGACACTCCGGTCTTTTTTAAAATATCCCTGATTATATAACTTACTCTTCGGTCGGGTTGTTGGAGCTTGAGTTAGCTCCCCAAGTTCCAGAAGGGTGTACCATTTCGATATTCTATCCTAACAACCATTTTTTATACGAAAGCAAAACGAGCAGTTTTATATACTGTGGGTAGTACTCAGAATTAGATGTTCAACAGTATTCTGCACCAGTGTTCCGAAAAGTTAATCTCTTTCCTTTGGTCGCAATTAATAAGCTTCCGCTTGTTAATGCAAAATTCTAAATTAAAAGAAGGTTATTTCGGCTCTGACGTTCTACTCTTCCACGGGCCGACGGTTATTAAATCTATTACGAATCCTTTTCTCCGGGCCTCACACGTATAGGCGCTAAATCTTTGTAATCTCCTGCCTAGCTGTAGCTAAGTTTTTCTCGGGCTGCCATAATCGGCCAATCCAGCTAGTTCATAATGTACTAGATACTTGCAACGGGACTCTTATTAATTTGGAGCTCTGTCGGGAGTTGGGGTGGGTTTTGCTGATATCAGTACATAAGATTACTATAAGACTGATCAAAGAGTCGCTACTGAAACTAAATGTTCACTCGATCATGGAGAAGCAAAACTCAAAAAGAAAATAATTGCATCAGAACACTCGGGTTCATTGACCTCGAGGAGTTAAACGTAATGATTGCATAATAGCAGGTGGGATGAAGATAACACAAGGAGGAAGAAGTATGTGCCGACACAGCTGTTAAACGTCGGACAGTGTTTCGTTACCCACCCTACCTTAGTTTTAAGAACTTTATTTTTTTAAGACCCCAATTATTCCGCCTACTCACATTCCCCGGTCACAGAAATAATAAATTGCTCACTCATAATTTTATGGTAAAGTACTATATATTAACAAAATCATAATTTCAATATAACATTATAGGCGAATATCCTATATATATATAATTCACTAATTCTCTTGACCTAACTCATTACGCGACGTTCAAAAAAATTAAAAATAAATAAAATTCAACAACAATGAATGAACGTTAGATTTTAGACCGAGATTAGAACGGGACGATCAACGAAATCAAAAAAAACCAGCCCTGCGGTCTGCAAGCTTATCTGCTGGGCAGATACAAATGTAGGGGTTCATATGATTATTCTTAGATGCACGGCAACATTAAATTGATTTTACTCTTTATAATTTTAAGTTTTAAGCTTTAGCATATTAATCTTTTAGAATTTTTCCGTTTTCTTTTTATTTTTTCTTCATTTAACTTTTCAAAATTTTTTTTTTTAACATTTCAACAAAAAATCTGTTAAGAATTTTAACCCCGACTAAAATTGTTTTCTTTGTTTTTAGATATTTGTTTTTAGTTGCTTTTCACTCACCCCAATATTGTGATCCTCGATGAAGAACTTCATTTTGGAGTCTGGTATATGATGGGCTGTTTAGTTTAAATAGAGGTTAAATTTCTTACAACTAAGTTACAAAAAAAATCAGCATATTGATTCCTTAATGCCGTTTAAGCCGTTCCTTAATTAAAATTTTTTTTTTGTTTACAAAAAATTCACTAAATTCACATTTCAATGGTTGGGTTATTTTAATTATAATAGGTTTACAATTAGACTTAGGTAGTTAATTTATTAATTTATTAGTATTCGTATATTTATATAGTATTAGTATATTAGTATGACTTTATTTTTTACCCTTGCAGAGGGTATTATAATTTTGGACATAAGTGTGCAACGCAGGGAAGGAGACATCTCCGACCCTATAAAGTATATATATTCTTGATCAGGATCACCTTCTGAGTCGATATGAGCATGTCCGTCTGTCTGTCTGTCTGTCTGTCGGTTTCTACGCAAACTTGTCTCTCAGTTTTGGAGCTATCGAGTTGAAACTTTGCACACATCCTTTCTTTCCTTGCAGGTAGTACATAAGTCGGAAAGGGCGGAATCGGTCGACTATATCCTATAGCTGCCATATAACTGATTGATCGGAAATGCCATAACTTCGTTGTTTTTTAAGATAGATGGTTGGGACTTTCCACACATGTTATATTTAACCAACATATCTTATGTACAAAATTGTATAAGGATCGGCCGACTATATCCTATAGCTGTCATAGAACGATCGGAATTGGTATAACTTTGGTTTGGTTTTTTAATTTAGAAAGATGGGACTTGGTGCAGATTCTATTTTGTACAAAATAATCTGATTTGCCAAATTTCATAAGGATCGGCCGACTATATACGATCTGCTATATATCTAATAATATAAGATGCGTGGCGCCACCTAGCGGACTGCGGCTCAACTCCAAGGGTATATAAACTTCGGCTCCGTCCGAAGTTAGCTTTCCTTTCTTGTTTTTTTTTTAAATTCATCAGTAGTCCTTTTTTGTTTTTTTTGCAACTTTATCAACTTTGAGAAATTGGCGGAGACCTGGGGTCGTAATGGGTGGAGTGGGTGAACCGGCACTGATCCAGGTGTAGGCCCAGGTGTTGAGAGTGGAGCGGTCGTATTTATATATCGTATATAATATATGTATATATTTATATATCGTATGTATATATTTATTTTTTTTTAAATGGCCTCAGAAAACGCTTTATAAAAAAAAACGTTTAAATATGTTTTCGACTGGCGAGCCCGAAAATAATTACCTTATCCACGGCTGTGGTTTTCCGCGACTTTAATATATTTACTTTTTTGTCTTCTATAGCCTATGATGGTAATAGATTTCACAGGTTTTAATTTTTTTTTTTTTTTAATGTGTGGGTGATCACTGGCACGTGATTAACTTTGTCTAGGTCTGTATGTATATGTTCTTAGGTAAGTACAACTGATTACCTTGACAGCTCAAAAAAGAAAAAGACTTATGCAGCCACCTTGCACCTATGCTTGCTGGCAGAATTAGGGAGTTGTTGCCAGAACTGTATGTTATCGGAACATAAATTGGATATTTGAGATTATTTGGTCTTATTACAAGCCAGTCTTCAGAAGGCATGAAGTCTAATTGACAATTTTACCATTTGAGAAAATCTATTCCCAGTATCCCATCACAAGGAATAGCGAATTGCACATTTACTATATGGAAATCATGTGGGATGATGTACTTAGAAGGTTGAATTTCGATAGAAGTTATGCCTTTTGATTTGGTAATTTATGATATGATTATCTTGAATGTTTTGAAAATTATCAGAATTTTCCTTTAATATGGATATTTCTGCACCTGTATCTAGTAGAAAATCTAATTCTTTTCCTGTTGCTGCGTTTATGAAACTAAGGAATGTACTTTGACTGAGATTTATAGTGTGAATTTTGTTGTTTTTTACTGACGTGTATCTAAAGGTGTTTGGGAGTTTTCAGAATTCGTTTGGGCTATCCTTATATTGTTATTTTGGTTATTATTATTATTACCGTTATTACGGTAAATAGCCCCTACGGCTATTTCCGCCGCGGTTGTTTCCACCGCGGTTATTTCCGCCGCGGTTGTTGTATGTGTAATAACTGTTATTCTGGTTACCGTTATTTCTGTAGTAGCTATTGTTTTGATTATAACCGTTATTTTGGTAATATCTGGTATTATTATAATTACCTCGATTATTACCTCTACCGCGATAATTGTTTCTGAAATTATTACCGCGATAATTATTTCCTCGTTTGGTGTATAATATTGAATCATATAAAAAAACCTCTTGACGAGGTAAAGTACCGGTGACGAACCTGCATGCGAAACCCAAAATATCTGATATCAATTTTAGTGACGAAAATATGCTATATAGGTGTACAAAATTGCATATAAAAAATATTCTTGTTCGGCACGAGACTGATTTTTTTTTGTTTTTCTTGCACGAACAAGAATATTTTTTATATGCAATTTTGTACACCTATATAGCATATTTTCGTCACTAAAATTGATATCAGATATTTTGGGTTTCGCATGCAGGTTCGTCACCGATACTTTACCTCATCAAGAGGTTTTTTTACATGATATCAGTTTTTTTTTGTATATATTGATCTACAATTATTTAAAATAGAACGCATAACATATAGAATATATATACATATATGGAAGTAACCTCTGGACAGGCGATTTACACAGTTAGCAATACTTTAATTGTAAGGATAAACATCAAAACTATTTTTTTTAACTCTATAGATTTTGACATTCAAGAAGGTGGAATAATTAAAAACCTTTCCAAAGACGTAAAGAATTTTTCAATAGCTTCAGTGGCTCTGAAGTTATACGTATTTTTAATTTACAAAGGTTTTGAAATTTGGTTAGTTTAAAGATTTTAATTAAAAATTTGCCCAAAAATGTATTTAAAATCCAAAATTGTTTCGTAGTTGTGGGAAACCAAATTATTTTAACAAATTAACAGATGAGAGGCCTATCCTTATGAGAGTTCCATTATATAATAAATTATTTAAAAACAAGAAAGGAAAGCTAACTTCGGGCGGAGCCGAAGTTAATATACCCTTGCAGTTCAGTCGCAGTCCGCTAGGTGGCGGCACGCATCTTATATTATTAGATATATAGCGGATCGTATATAGTCGGCCGATCCTTATGAAATTTGGCATATCGAATTATTTTGCCCAAAAAGTAATCTGTACCAAGTCTCATCTTTCTAACTTAAAAACACCAAAGTTATGCCAATTCCGATCGTTCTATGACAGCTATAGGATATAGTCGGCCGATCCTTATGAAACTTTGTACACAAGATATTTTGGTCAAACATAGCATGTGTGGAAAGTCCCAACTTAAAAAACACCAAAGTTATGGCATTTCCGATCAATCAGTTATATGGCAGCTATAGGATATAGTCGACCGATCCCGGCCGTTCCGACTTATATACCTGCAAGGAAAAAAAGGTTGTGTCCAAAGTTTCAACCCGATAGCTCCAAAACTGAGAGACTAGTTTGCGTAGAAACCGACAGACAGACAGACGAACAGACGGACATGCTCATATCGACTCAGGAGGTGATCCTGATCAAGAATATATATACTTAATAGGGTCGGAAATGTCTCCTTCACTGCGTTGCACACCTTTGACCAAAATTATAATACACTCTGCAAGGGTATAAAAAACAAGAAAGGAAAGCTAACTTCAAGCGGAGCCGAAGTTGATATACCCTTGCAGTTAGCTTATGTTATTATTATATATATCGGATCCTATATAGTTATCCGATCCTTATGAGACTTTCACCATCAACAAAATTTCTAATAAAAATATTGGAAACAGCCCCAAGCATCTTTAAAAATAGAAAGGTTGTGCCATTTCCGATCGTTCAGTTATATGGCAAGTATAGGATATAGTTGGCCGATTCTTATGAAACATAGGATTAGATTGCCCAAAACGGAAACCATAGATAGTCCCGTCATTCTAGCTTAAAAAAAAACAAAGTTAAGCCAATTATCCTAATAAAATTTTGCAAATCGGATAAGATTTCCCAAAATGCAATCTGTACTAAGTCCCATCCTTCTAAATTATAAAAAAAAAAACAAAGTTATGGCATATCCGATCAATCATATAATAAACATGTATTATATCTAAAATAAATGCGCAAAGATAAAAAATTAAAAAAAAAATGGAAATTTCGTTTTTCCAGTTTTTCTAGTTAAACCAATTGTTGAATGTAACAATTTATTTTGGGTGTGCGATATAAAATAATAAATATTAGAAAAGTATTGGCGGAGTTGGTTTGCCTGGTTTTTTTTTTAGCTTTTAATCCATGATTTGGCCCAAAACGGAGGTGGCTGCATTTATTTATACGCATTATATGCTCAGTGCATATAAAGCGTTCTACTCATAACATTTTGCATTCTTCTCATTAAGACATGAGGCACTGAAACATAAAGCAGAATTACATCAAAATTTGCCATTAAGCAACAAAGTTCGAGATTAGCCGAGGGGAGAGCGTTGTGGTTTCTAACACGGGAGGGGCCTGAGTTCTAATCATAGTTGAGTCAATGTTTACGTTTTACTTTTTAAGCCCTTTTTTATTTGGATTTTATTTTTGAAATATTTAAAAATATCTTATGTACAAACTTTCATAAGGATGGGCCGACTATATCCTATAGCTGTCATAGAACGATCGGAATTGGCATACCTTTGGTGTTTTTTAAGTTAGAAAGATGGGACTTGGTACAGATTCCATTTTAGGCAAAATAATCTTATTGGCCGAATTTCATAGGCATCGGCCAACTATATCCAATAGCCGCCATATAACTGAACGATCGGAAATGGCACAACTGCAAGGGTATATCAACTTCGGCTTCGCCCGAAGTTAGCTTTCTTTTCTTGTTTTTCTTTGGGACCTCAAGATTGGTACCTCAACCGACCCGTCCGACATTTGTTTCAGTTTTTGTTTACGTTTTACTTTTTAAGCCCTTTTTTATTTGGATTTTATTTTTAAATATATAAACTAAAATCTGCAAAGATATACTCCATTTTTTTTTAAGGTATTGACCAAATATATGCAGACTCCAAAAAGCAAAGTTGCCATTCAAATACACACATATGTATAAGTAAATGCAAGCTTCACAGGAGGCTGTACAAAATGGGTAGCTGCACTTACAAGACTATATCTTGAGTTAACGGATTTTGCTAGATTTGAGCGATATATAAAAAGTTGCGTCATCTCAAAAGCTAACTCCACGTGCAATATTTTGAAAAATAATTTTTTTTCTTAAAAAAAAAGTTTATTTTTAGTGTATTTTTTTTTGTGTACTATATAGACGTTTGGTCTCAAAGAAAGTGAAATTGATATTTAAAAAACCATTTTAACGGTGTAAAGCTCTTTTTAATATCTTTCTTAATTGTAAAGTTATGAATTTTTTCATTAACAAAGTTTTTTTTATTTTTTGACGTAAGCTTAAGGTATTTCAAAAAGTTGTAGAACAATAGTTGCTCATATGATAGTAACAAACATTTTCCAATTTTTTTTAGGATTTTTAAGATAAAAATATTGCAAACAGACAAACCGACAAACCGACGCAAACTGGCTTCATTTTGAAGAAGAAGAAAAAATCGAATTTTTCGAATAACTTCTGAATGAAATGTCGGATCGTGTCGATTGAGGTACGCGTATTTAGCTCTAGAATGCGAATATATAAAAATATTCTATCTGGGGACTAAAATGTGTCCACCAGCCCCACTTTAGTGATAAAAAATTTTTTTACTTTCACCCTAATTTCTCCCAAACCAAATAACTTTTGGAATATGTTTCGACAAAAATTATCTAATTGAAACAATACCTTTCGATTGGTATATCATTCATACCAATCAAAGTACATACAAAGTACATACAATGCAGTACTGAAATGACAGGTAATGCCAATCACTGTGGACGGAAGTCCACGAGGTGACGACCTCCATGCCTAGGCGTGCGCGAGTAAACTCTATATATAGCCGAAGAATTAAAAATTTTCTGTAGGCAACCGATCTAAATGAATATACCAACCGAAAGGTAATGTTTCAATTAGATAATTTTTGTCGAAACATATTCCAAAAGTTATTTGGTTTGGGAGAAATTAGGGTGAAAGTAAAAAAATTTTTATTCACTAAAGTGGGGCTGGGGGACACATTTTAGTCCGCAGATAGAATATTTTTATATATTATTATAATAATATTATATTATTATTTTTATATAGCTACAGCTAAATACGCGTCGATTGGTACCTCAATCGACCCGATCCGACATTTCATTCAGAAGTTATTCGAAAAATTCGATTTTTTCTTCTTCTTCAAAATGAAGCCAGTTTGCGTCGGTTTGTCGGTTTGTCTGTTTGCAATATTTTTATCTTAAAAATCCTAAAAAAATTGGAAAATGTTTGTTACTATCATATGAGCAACTATTGTTCTATTGTTTTTTTCTTCTTCTTCAAAATGAAGCCAGTTGTCGGTTTGTCGGTTTGTCTGTTTGCACTATTTTTTTCTTAAAAATCCTGAAAAAAATTGGAAAATGTTTGTTACTATCATATGAGCAACTATTGTTCCACAACTTTTTGAAATACCTTAAGGTTACGTCAAAAAATTAAAAAAACTTTGTTAATGAAAAAATTTATAACTTTATAATTAAGAAAGATATTGAACAGAGCTTTACACCGTAGAAAGGGTTTTTTAAATATCTATTTCACTTTTTTTTGGACAAAACGTCTATATAGTACACAAAAAAAATACACTGAAAATAAACTTTTTTTTTAAGAAAAAAAATTATTTTTTTTAAATTTGCTCGATTGATCCTTTGTATGTTGCATGTGGAGATAGCTTTTGAGATGACGCAACTTTTGATTTATCGCTCATATCTGGCAAAATCCGTTAACTCAAGATATAGTACTGTAAGTGCAGCTACCCATTTTGTGCAGCCTCCTGTGAAGCTTGCATTTACTTATATGTACATGTGTATATTGGTTACTTTGCTTTTTGGAGTCTGCATATATTTGGCCAATACCCTAAAAAATATAGAGTTTATCTTTTCAGCTTTCAGTTTATTTATTTAAAAATAAAATCCAAATAAAAAAGGGCTTAAACAAGTATATCATAAACATTGACTCAATTAGGACTCGAACCCAGGCCCTCCGTGTTAGGAACCACGACGCTCTCCACTCGGCCAACCTCGAACTTTGCCGCTTAGTGGAAAATTTTGATGTAATTCTGCTTTGTGTTTCCGGGTCTCATGTCTTAACGGGAAGACTCACAAATGCACAATGCCCCCACTGAACATATAATGCATATAAATAAAACACTGCTTTACTTAAATTACAGCCACCACCGTTTTTGGGCCAAATCATGGATTAAAGGCTAAAAAAAAAAACTTGGCAAACCAATTCCGCTAATTCTTTTCTAATATTTATTATTTTATTGTTGAATTTTTGCACACATCCTGTTTTTCCTTGCAGGTAGTATATAGGTCAGAACGGCCGGGATCGGTCGAGAATATCCTATAGCTGCCATATAACTGATTGATCGAAATTGCCATAACTTTGGTGTTTTTTTAGTTAGAGGGTTGGTACTTTCCCAAATATCTTATGTACTATTTGACCAAAATATCTTATGTAAAAAATTTCATAAGGATCGGCCGATTATATCCTATAGCTGTCATAGAACGATCGGAATTGGCATAACTTTGGTTTGGTTTTTTAATTTAGAAAGATGGGACTTGGTGCAGATTACTCTTTGGGCGAAATAATTCAGTATGCCAAATTTCATAAGGATCGGCCGACTATATACGATCCGCTGTATATCTAATAATATAAGATGCGTGGCGCCACCTAGCGGACTGCGACTCAACTGCAAGGGTATATAAACTTCGGCTCCGCCCGAAGTTAGCTTTCCTTTCTTGATTTATTTTTTCTTTTTTTTTTACATAAAAACCTGCCTATTTTTTTTGTATATATACATTGTTTTTTTTTTGTTATTTTTTCTTTTTACATGAAAAACCCTATTTTTTTGTATGGTTTTCAGGCCACACTCTAATCGGGCAACTTTAATTTCGCTCAATTTTACAAAAAATTTTTATACTATAAAAAAAATATGCATCGCAATGCAATACAACAAAATATGCAACGCAGTGCATGGGGGAAAATAAAATTTTTGCGCTCTAGGTAGCGCTGTCGGTTCACTGTTCCGGGTTTGGCTTGAAGCGCTAAACGGGGCCGATGCTGGCTGCACTGGCTTCTCTTCTTCCAATAGGCTGTTGGGGCACCGGTGCTGGCACAGGTGTGTTCACAGAAGGGTGATTCCAGGGGTCCTCTGCAGTCATTGGAGCATCTCTTCTTTAACCTGGGTAACTCCTGCTTCGGCGGTGGATTGGATTTCTTTGTGGCTTTTGATATATTTTGAATTGCAGCGTAGGTTGATGTTTTTTTTAATGTGCTCAACTTCGGCGTGTATTTTCACCGAGCTGTTCCATTCTAGTTTACTTCCGATATTTAGTAGCTTCAGTAATTCAGCCTTTCCTGCTTATGTCGTTGCACCACGCCACTTCTTTTTCCACACATCACACTCTACTTACTGCGCTATTTTGTTTTCCGGTTGTCTCATAAATGGCATACATTTTTTTTTTTTAGTTTGGTCCCGTTTCTTTGGCCAGCGTTGGCTGCGATATGCATTTAAATTGTCAATCTTCATGTGTCCTGAAGTTTGCTGCGTTCTTCATCGACCCATGTTTTTTTTTGTATGTTTTATTTGTGGATCCCTCGACGTCCTAGTTGTTGGAGATCCTTCGATGTCGATGTCCTGAAAGTCCTGTCACTGTCACATCTCAAAGGTCCCAATGATTTTAATATAATAAGCAGCCGAAGTTTAGTTTAATCTTCTTTATTTTATTTAGGTCAGGAGCAGCTGTTGTTGCCGCTCCGAGCTCATGGGTGTTTCTGATTTTACAAATTTAATTAGGAGTTAAAGGAGGTCTAAGTCTCGTAGCTGCGCTGCCCAAAGCGGCAGCGGTTATGTATTCTTAAGTATATAGTTATGTTATGTATTTATGTTCGCTTAGGCGGAGGTATGTGGACACGCATATGCGGACATATGCACTTTTCGGCTTACAGCAAAGCACCGCGGGTGATTCATATTTCGGTGCACTTAGGTTTATGACCGATGAAATTATCCGTGGAGATTTTTTGCTGTTGGCCTGTATGATTGAATTTTTATATTCCGTTCCCATGTCCGTAATGAACGTCTTCATTGGACCGTACTTTAGATAAAAATAAATTTTTTTTTTTTTGTGATTCACCCTTTTTTTGTTTTTGTTTTATTCTAGATATGTTTATATTATGTGGGGTTATTTTCGGTATGCTTATTTTTCTCTTTTTTTTATTATTTGGTCATTTTTCTTTCTTTCTTTTTTTGTTTTTATATATGGCCATACGTGATATATTTATGAAATTTTGATTGATTATGAAATAAAAAGTTTTAATCTATCTTTATGTACTATTTGTTTTTTATTTTTATTATCTGATATAGTTATATTATCCCTATCTCCTATTTGTTCTACCTTATAGGTGCCTGTATATTTAAAATCTAGCTTATGTCCAGTTTCATTTTTATACCCTTGCAGAGGGTATTATAATTTTGGTCAAAAGTGTGCAACGCAGTGAAGGAGACATCTCCGACCCTATAAAGTATATATATTCCTGATCAGGATCACCTCCTGAGTCGATATGAGCATGTCCGTCTGTCCGTCTGTCCGTCTGTCCGTTTCTACGCAAACTAGTCTCTCAGTTTTAAAGCTATCGAGTTGAAACTTTGCACACACCCTTCTTTCCTTTGCAGGCAGTATATAAGTCGGAACGGCCGGGATCGGTCGACTATATCCTATAGCTGCCATATAACTGATTGATCGGAAATGCCATAACTTTGGTGTTTTTTAAGTTAGAGGGTTGGGACTTTCCACACATGTTATATTTGACCAAAATATCTTGTGTACAAAATTTCATAAGGATCGGCCGACTATATCCTATAGCTGTCATAGAACGATCGAAATTGGCATAACTTTGGTGTTTTTTAAGTTAGAAAGATGGGATTTGGTAGAGATTCTATTTTGGGAAAAATAATTCAATATGCCAAATTTCATAAGGATCGGCCGACTATATACGATCCGCTACATATCTAATAATTTAAGATGCGTGGCGCCACCTAGCGGACTGCGACTGAACTGCAAGGGTATATAAACTTCGGCTCCGCCCGAAGTTAGCTTTCCTTTCTTGTTTAATTAGACCTTATCTCCTATTTTCAACTCAAAATCTAAACTAGTTTTGTCTGAGGAAAAATTGATATACATATTTTCTTATTCTCTATCTCTATAAATATACAGGGTACCTTATTTTCTACACCCTTCCTACATCCTCATATTTGAATATTGAAATTGAAATTGAAAATTGAAACTGAAAATTGAATATTAAAAAAATTGAGATTGACAATGAAAACTGAAGATATGAATTACAATTTCAAGATCATCTGTCGCATTTCTTCAAATAAGAGATAATAAGAGACAGAGAGAATGGGAGTGAAATGAAATGGTTAGCCCACCTCTGCCAAACTCATACCGCGCCATAAGAAACTTTATTCCAATAATAATGAAAATATTTGTATGTAGTACCTGCGTGGGCAAAATAATCTAAAGCTAAGATAATTAAAAGGAATTGGCTTTTCAAAATAACAAAGACAAAATAGGCATGAGCTAGACATTCATATTAAAACATAATTACATGGAAATTACATCAAACATATAAACGAACATGCGCTCGAACTTGAGTGAAAACTTGCCAACGAACTGGGTCGAGCGACTTGGACTACAGGATTTAAAATTATTTAAAACTTTCCATTTTTTTTATTTAAGTTTTAAGTTGGCCATCATATTTAGGAAATATTCCTTGTTCTACCTTATATTTTTTCTTTCGGTCTCCTTTTTTTTTTGTGACTAAAATTGGTATTATGTAAGAACATTAGATTCACACTCACCCCAGAATTTGTAAATCTATCGTCGAAAGCGCTTTCTTGGACTTGAGGTGGGTAAAATTTTGAGACTTAACAATAACAAAAAAAAACAAGGAAAATTCTCTGTTATGAACTACACTTTGGAGCCATGAAAATTATTATTTCCTTTTTTTTTTCTTTTCAAAGATTAGGTATAGCCCCACTATCACTTCGACCCGAGTTTGGCCAATTTTTCTTTTCTCATTCCATATGTCTTTCTAATTGCTCGGAATCTGTTTTGGCCATCATCAATCACTAAAACATAAAATTTACTCTCTAATAAAACTTACACTACTTAAACTAACACCTATCCATGTACCGAAATCCCACATGGATTCGGCAGTACCGATTTTCCCCGGATAAAAGCTCTCCGGATTATCGCGCCGAGGTCGCCAGAGGTCGCCACCCGAGAGTGACCAAAGTCTCGGGTCACTTTTCCGCCGGAAAAATGGAGGTCTTTTCGGTTAACTTTACTTCGCTTCGCGGCGAAGACAAATTATGCGCCATCCAGGTTATGACAAACTCAAGCCCGCCGATTGAGTCTTTGTTTATTTTTCTCAGCTTATCGGTTTTGGTCTATCTGATACTCTTGGTACAATCTGGTACTTTTCCAGCGAACGCCGCTCCTGCTGCTTTGCGCCGTGGGCTTCCGTAGTCCCTCAGATCCGCTCCGACCCCTTGGGGCTGTTTTTGCTCGCAGAGACAATGCCCCCAACTAGAGGTGGAGAACTATCGATGGCGCTATCGACACTATCGATGGTTGGCCGCTATCGAGCCGCAATCGATAGTGTCAGACACGTTCGATAGTGACCCAACCACTATCGATGGTGCCTTCGATAGCTGGCGTCTCACATCGCTAAAATAATTTCAATATTCGCTTGTGTAAAAATTGAAAAATTTGGTGTAAAATTGACGGCAATTAAAAAGGAACTATTAAATATGGATCGCTTATTAAAAAAAGGTATGCTTAATGTATTCTACATAAGTATTTTGATGGCGAATTTAAGGTATACGTCGGAGGTCCGCAAAGCCTATTGCGCCAAGTCCATAAAAGCAAGACTGCGATTGCACCAGCACAGACTCTGAAAAGGATTTTGTTCCCAATAAGCAGGGTAACTCAAAAAGGAGTAAGATTTCACATGTTTGGAAATATTTCAAAAATTCCGACGACCAAAACTTGCCAAATGCCTTGAAAAAAGATATATTAATGTCGGACGATAGTATCGGTGACTATCGATGGCAAGGGTTTAAGAAAAACAATCGCCGGCTATCGATGGCGCCGACTATCGATAGTTCTCCACCTCTACCCCCAACGGAAAGTTGCCATTTTACCCGGTTGCACTCCTCCTAATCTCTCTATGCCCCATTCTAATTTAAAACTTGTCTCCTAGACGGCACACCTTTCCAAACTACTTTTCTTTCTACAGATACAAGCATTACAAAGCCTCCCGCCAAGAATCTGGCTTCGGGTTTGACAGATTCCACCAACAGATTCCACTTTGCATGAAATTTTCCCAGAAGATGGTCTTGCAGATCCTCTAACTCATAGCATGAGTTTCCAACTCTTTTGCGCACTCTACCTAATTTGGCACAATATCCTGCCGCAAAATTACTCTGCTTAAAGTTTTTGTAAAATATTTGTTGCTCTTCTTTATAAGCCACCTCTCTAGCCCGCAGGTTATACTGACGCACATTCTTCTCATTCTGTTTCCTCAGAACCTCGCAAGCCTTTTTCCGGACTATCCACAGAGTCTCTTTTGAAAGCGCCAAAGACCTTGGGTTGTTTTTGGGCCTGTAGAAGGACGACGAGACACGCCATCACCAAGGTCTTGTCTGCTAGCCACGTCGTTGGATGATAACGTGGAACGGATCGTCGAGGACTACTTCGAGATTGAGAACTTCGGTGTGAAGGCGGCGCCAGCGGCCGCAGCCAGCGACGACGTGAGGGCGCAGAAGATCCGGGAGGACACAACGGTGCGAGTTGGCCGCCGATACCAGACGGGATTATTGTGGAAAACTGATAACGTTGTGCTGCCACGTAGTTATGATATGGCGTACAATAGATTGGTCAACATAGAAAGGAAAATAAAGCGAGATGGGCAGTTCGCCCAAGAATATTCCCGGATTGTTAATGATTATGTCGACAAGGGATACGCTCGGCATCTGGAACGACAGGAGATCGATTCGGGAAGCGATAGAACCTGGTACTTGCCGCATTTTGGAGTGGAGAATCCCAACAAGCCAGGGAAGATCCGATTAGTATTCGACGCAGCGGCACGAGTTGGAGGAGTATCACTGAATTCTGCGCTAAGCAAGGGGCCGCAACACTATAAGGCCTTGGCATCTATCCTGTTCCATTTTAGGGAAGGTGCCGTCGGAGTCTGCAGCGACATTAAAGAAATGTTTCACCAGGTGCTGATCCGACCCGAGGATAGATGTGCGCAACGCTTTCTGTGGAGAGACGGGAATGACCAACGAGACCCCGACGTCTACGAGATGTGCGTGATGACCTTTGGAGCAGCATACTCACCGAGTGCGGCGCATCACGTGAAGACAGTGAATGCCAAGCGATTCCTGGATTCGGATCCCAGAGCAGTCAAGGCCATCGTGGACTACCACTACGTGGATGACTATGTGGATAGCTTCGCCACAGAGAGCGAAGCCATCGAAGTATCTAGCAGAGTGAAGAAGATACATGCAGAAGGCGGTTTTGAGCTTTGCAAGTTCTCGTCCAGTTCGCCTACAGTGGAGAGGATGCTTGGACCCAGTGATCACGCCCAAAGTATTGGATGGGGTGAGGCCGAGCAAAAGATTTTGGGAATGCGGTGGCAGCCAGCCACGGACGACTTCAGGTTTCGAGTGAAGTACCACAAAGTCGCCCCCGTCGTGTCCGATGGAAAGAGAATTGCCACAAAAAGGGAATTCTTGAGTATGGTCAGGTCAACGTTCGACCCCTTGGGATTCCTGTGTTGTCTAATGATAACAGCGAAGTTGTTGCTGCGAGAGGTCTGGAGGAGGAAGATCTCATGGGATGAACCACTACCGGCTGAGATGTACAACGCCTTTATGGACTGGCGTAAAGAGATGGAGAAAGTGGAACGTTTTCGGTGCCCACGTCACTACTTTGGATCCGGGCTGGTGAAGACTGTCGAGATGCACGTATTTGTGGATGCGAGTCAGTCGGCATTCGCATCAGTGGTCTACTGGAGGATCACGTACGAGGACGGCGACGGCCAAGTGAGGTTCGTGTGCGCAAAGACGAAGTGTGCACCGATGCGAACGATGACGATTCCACGGTTGGAGCTGCAGGCAGCAGTTCTAGGAACGAGGTTGATGGACACAGTCAGACAGGACCATAGTGTGGCCATTGCAGAGACTGTGCTATGGACGGATTCGAAGACAGTGCTGCGTTGGATTGTCAGCACACACCGGCGCTACAAGCAGTTCGTAGGGAACAGAGTAGCCGAGATTCTGGAGTCGACGAAGGTGGCCCAATGGAGATGGCTACCATCCGCCGACAACGTGGCAGATGATGCAACGCGAGCGCAACGCAGCGTGGACCTAAGCGAGGAGTCACGCTGGTTAAGAGGACCGGCATTCCTGAGGAGACCAGCGGGCAGCTGGCCAGGAACTGCACCCACCGACGAAGCGGATGCAGAAGACGAAGAGGAGATGCCGGGTGAGTTCGTGCTTGTTGGAGCGAGTGACCCGTTCATATCGCTGGAGAGATTCTCAAGCTACAGGCGATTGCTGAGGACTACGGCTTGGGTCCGAGATGAGCTGGAGAATTACGGCCTCAATGTAGCTGAGTGTGAAGCAGCTGAGGACTTGTTATTCCGTAGAGCACAACGTGAGGCGTTCCCCGATGAGGTGCAGACCGCAGAGAAGGACTTGGACGTCGCTAAAGGAAGCGACATATGTGGACTGGCGCCATACCTAGATGGCAATGGAATCCTGCGAGCCTATGGCAGGATCGATGCGGCGCTATGTATACCTTACAGCGCCAGGAGGCCAGTGATCCTCTCCCACCGGCATGGTCTAAGTATTTAAGTAGAATTTTGTTATTGTGCACTCGTAAAGAGATTGGGCACACTAGGATTGAAATAATGGCGCGTGTGGTGAATTTGTCGTTGTTGTCATAGAGTGTGGGAGGTTAAACTGCGGTAAGCTTTTGTAATTTATCTTTATTTCTTACCCTAACATGTAATCCCCATAGAATAAAACATAAGTTGTACGCATACACATTGGCTTGTGTTTTGGAAGCGGGTTGCCCCATCGCCGCCGTACATTTGTTTAAGGCATCTCCCACACGAGAGACGACAAGGATAATTATAATTATTAGTAATAAATATTAGACATAATATCAAAAATTCATACTATACATTACAAAAAAGAAAGAAATTACTAAAAATAAAACAATCTGGAAGATATAATTAAAAGTCTAAAAAATTTAAACATGGCAAACGGAAGTGGAGCTAACACACACATGATAAGTAGCGGTCTAGGTAGTAGCAGTAGCATAACGATGGAATTAATAAACAGGCTAATTAATGTACAATTGAATGATTTAAATGCAAAGGTGGATGATCTAACCTCGAAGTTAGATAATAAAAGCAATTCAGTAGAAGATTACAAGATTCAGATAATTGACCCGAGCGTTACCTGTGAATCAACTTTGGAAGTGTGAAAGCACTTCCCAAATTTTACGGAGAGCAAACCCAATATGATGTCTCTGACATTCCTGCAGATAAACCTCCATCACAGTAAGGTGGCTTCCGCCGCCCTCCTGCTCCACCTTGCAGAGAGTGGAGCTGACGTGGCCCTCATCCAAGAACCCTGGATCCACGGAGACAGGATTCTCGGTTTGGGGGCGTCGGATTTCAGGCTGTACACAGCCGATGTAACAGGTAAAAAGCGAGCATGCATACTCGCAAAGAAAAGCCTTAATACCTTCTTGCTACCAAATTTCAGCAATGAAGATCACGTAGCCGCATCGATAGAAGGCCCAGACGGCCATCTAAGAATATGCTCGGCCTATATGGGTCATGACCACCTAGGACCTCCACCCCATTCGCTACTCAGGCGGCTGGTGGAAGACAGCGAAAGGAAGGACATCAACCTAATAATAGGATGCGATGCCAACGCTCATCACAATCAGTGGGGAAGCACTGACACAAACGAGAGGGGTGAGTCAATCTTCGATTTTATCCTCAGCTCTAAGCTTCTAGTGGGTAACAGAGGTTCAGAACCCACCTTCATTGTCAAGAACAGAAGGGAGGTTCTTGATGTCACATTATTCTCGCACTCCCTGGCTGATGCAATCACCAGCTGGAGAGTTCTTGACAAACACTCTTTTTCAGACCATCGCTATATTGAGATAGTAGTAAATTTTGAAAACTTCACCAAGCAAGCAGTTCGAAACCCTAGAAAGGCAAACTGGGAGCTCTATAAAAATATACTAGATAGATCCTTAGGCGAACCGCCTTCAGAGACCATCGAGACCTATGAGGGGCTCAACGCCATGGTAGATAAGCTTACTGCGACTAGTGCAAAAGCTTACCACAAGGCCTGCCCCAAAAAAAGAATAGGTAGCAACGTCTTTAGCCCCCTACAAAAAAAATGCACGCAGGGCCTTCAACCACGCGCACCGTACCAACACAGACGAGGCGTGGGAAACCTATAAAGCTGAACTTAGGCAATATAACAAAGAATTGCGCAAGGCAAAGAGGGTTGCCTGGGCCAATTTCTGCACCAACATTCAGGAGACATCAGAGGCCGCCCGCCTAAGAAAGATTCTCTCTACTACAGCCCCCATCGCAGGTTACATTAAGAACACGGAGGGGTGCTGGACAACCACAAGTCTGGAAACCCTGGAGACCCTAATCAACGCACACTTCCCGGGTTGCTCATCGGAAGGAACAACCCAGGTGATGCGTAGCCAGGGTCACCAGGGCTCGCTCAACTACCTACTTAGTGACAGAAATCTTAAATGGGCAATAGACAGTTTTAAACCATTCAAATCTCCGGGAGTGGACGGTATTCTACCGGCTCAGTTATCCAGAGCCGGTATTAACATAAGGAAATGGATTAAGAAAATCTTCAGCACAGTCTTCACTACTGGTATGATACCAAAGGCGTGGCTGTGCACGAAGGTTATATTCATACCCAAGGCGGGGAAACCATCCCACTGCACCCCCAAGGACTTCAGACCTATAAGTCTGTCTTCCTTTCTCCTTAAGACTATGGAAAGACTCTTAAGTCTCCATCTACAACTTAACATTAACCCAAATGACATCTCATGCTCTCAGCATGCCTACAAAAGGGGTCGATCAACAGAAACAGCCCTGCACGATATCACTATGATCGCCGAACGAGCGATCAACTTCAAGGAATACGCACTTGTGGCTTTTCTAGACATAGAAGGGGCCTTCAACAACATCTTACCGTGCTCAATAATCGACGCACTGACGGGACTTGGAATAGACAATCGATCAACTTACCTAATACGGCAGATCCTGGTCAACAGGAGTGTCGAGGCTACTCTTGGAGGTTCGACTATTCGAAGATACGTCAAGAGGGGCACCCCCCAAGGAGGTGTACTCTCACCACTACTCTGGAACGTGGCGGTTAACAGCCTACTGCGATCCTTAGAGGGTGGCGGATGTAAGATCATTGCGTACGCGGACGATGTTGCTATTGCCTTCGTAGGGAAATTCCCACAGACGCTATGCGACCTAATGACAGGGAAGCTCGAAGTTCTGTCGGCCTGGGCGCAAAAGAACGGGCTGGGTGTCAACCCGTCCAAGACAGAGCTCGTACTGTTCACCAGGAAGTACAAAATACCTAACCTAAGACTTCCGAAGCTTCTAGGAGAAACACTAGTTCTTAGTGATAGTGCGAAGTACCTAGGCATCACACTAGACAGGAAACTGGACTGGAAGCTGAACACCGCTGATAGGACTAAGAAAGCGGCAATAGCACTCTATACCTGCCGCAAGGCGGTAGGCCTGAAATGGGGAATGTCCCCGAAGATGGTCAGATGGTTATACACAGCGATCATCAGACCAATTTTATTCTATGGTGTTGTTGTCTGGTGGCCCGCCCTAGACAACTCCACATGCAGGGAAAAGTTCAGGAAGACGCAGCGCATGGCGGAAGTCTGTATTACAGGCAGTCTACGCACTACGCCTAGTGATGCCCTAGACACTATACTTGACCTACTACCAGTAGAACTGATGGGGGTTAAGACAGCCACTCTGGCCGCAATAAGACTGCGGGAGGCAAATCTATGGAGCAAACATAGCTTCGGTCACACCAGACTGGACCTACACCATTTCATGCCGGAGGGGGGTACGGATTACTGTGTGCCCGTCGACCAACCCACCACGAACTACAAAGTCCTAATCCCCTCGAGGCAGGAATGGGAGGCCCGGATACCGGGACCGGAGGGCGCCATTCATATCTATACAGATGGATCAAAACTTAACGGCCAGGTGGGAGGCGGTTACTTTTGTGAGCATCTGAGCATAAAGGAGTCCTTCAGACTCCCCGACCACTGTAGTGTTTTCCAGGCTGAGGTAGTAGCCATTAAGGAAGCACTGGAATCCCCAGCTCTAAGGGGCAATCGGGGCACAATATGTATCTTCTCAGATAGTCAAGCAGCGCTCAAGGCACTTGACGGGTTCTCGTCCAACTCCAGGACAGTCAATGACTGTCGCAGATCTCTCAACGAGATGGCTGAGCAGCATGACATCTACCTCATCTAGGTTCCCGGTCACAGGGACCACGAGGGGAACTGTGCTGCAGATGAACTAGCCAGGGCAGGAACTACCAACCCTCTCCTACCGGAGAAAGAACTTGTAGGCATACCCTTGGCTACTTGCAGGCTAAAGTGCAGGGAGTTTTTCGACCTGGCAGCAAATAGGAAATGGAGTAATCTCCAGACCTGTAGAACATCTCGTCTGATCTGGCCGACACGCTCTCGGAAAAGATCGGCGAGGCTTATTGCTCTCACCAGACCGGAGTGCAGCCTAGCGATTGGGGCAATCACTGGGCACTGGCTGATAGGCGAACACGCGGCCAGGCTTGCAGTCCCCCACAATGATTTCTGCAGGAGCTGCAGGGATGAAGAGGAGGTAGAATCGGTATCGCACCTCTTATGCCACTGCCCGGCTCTCGGACGCAGGAGACTTAAACACTTCGGGTCTGAGGAACTCTCGGACCTTAACGATCTCTCAGAGATTTCTCCACGCGGACTGGTTGCCTTCATAAAGAAAGCAGGCTGGGACCATGGGCCGCCTTAGGTAGTATAGGCATATATATGAACCCTGGTTGACAGGAAGGGGGGGGGGGGGGGGGGGGGGGTAGCATCTCGGTGAAACCCTTGCTCCAGCGGCAGCACAAGGAGCCCTAGCGGCTCAAGTGGAAGTGAGGGGGTATTTTGTGTCCCCTTGCATCACCGCTCTAACCTAACCTAACCTAAACCCAATATGTAGGCTGGCGAGAGGCAGCAGAAACAGCAATGGGGTTATATAAAATAAACAGTGAGCAATATTTTATAGCATTAACAATATTAAGAAATAAAATCATGGGAACAGCTCATGATGCGCCCTTTAACCATAGTACGGTGTTGAATTTTAACGCCATATTGTCTAGACTGGATTTTATCTACAATGATAGAAGACCAATCCACGTACTAGAAGCAGAATTAAGCATCCTAAGACAAGGAAAGTTGTCAGTAACAGAATTCTATAATGAGGTTAATAAAAAAATGACCTTGTTAATAAATAAAACCATTATGACTTATGGTAAGGAGAGCTAAATCACAAAAGAAACAAACAAAATAATTAGAAACAACGCATTAAGAATCTTTATCTCAGCAAAAACCAAATTATAATAAACCACGGGCAGGGTATCAATGGACAAACCATCAAAACCAAAATTGGCCTCAGCGTAATAATCATGATAATAATAATTTCCAAAAACAAAATTTCCAAGGACAACAAAAGGAAGAACCGATGGAAATAGATCCATCAATACAGATTCTTAATAGACCTAGATGGCAACCAAATAATTTCCGTCAAGGAAATTATGCAGCCCAAAACCAAGATCGTCCGTTTTTCAATCACCAATATCAACAAAATTCTGGTCGTCCGAATAATACCTTCCAACAAAATCAGAATGGTCCTAATTTTCCGATAAAAAGATTACATGAGGGAACAGTTAATCACCTGCAAAATAAAACAATGAAGGTTAACAACATACAGGAAGATTGTTTTTTAGAAGAAGGTCAGGAACAAACCTACCATATCTAGTACGAGTCAACAAAAAATATAACAAAGAATTCATAGTGTTGATCGATACAGGTGCAACAGCTTGTTACGTTAATAGCAGGATATTTTCAAACAAAAACGAACTTCCTATACACAAAAGAGTATCAACGGTAAATGGATACTCAATAATAAAATATTACCAAATAATAACAATTTTTAATACAAAGTACATATTTTACGAAATCGAAGGGTTAGAAACTGACCTGTTAGTCGGCTATAACCTATTGAAAAAAATAAGAGCAATAATAGACACGAATAGAGGTGTCATTTGCTATCATGGAAAAGAGGAAAAGTTGCTTTTTCATAATAAAGTGTGTAACGTAAAAACTTCGCACACCGAGGAAAAAGATAACCACTCTTTAAACGAATTCATGATCAACAAATATTTCAACAAGATTAAAGAATCCAAATCAGATTCAGTCAAAGTTGAAATAAGTAGCACAAAGTCCGACACTTCGAGTGATAATATTTCTATTAAAACTCATGACATTAATACTGAAGATTTAACTTTAGTTTCTCAAGCATCGGTCACAAATGATATAATAAATAATATTCAATTAGAACCAGAAGACCAAATGAAAAGACTCCGAGAAATAATTATATAACATATAATAATTATATATAATACATATAAATTATATATAATTTATAAATAAATTATATATAATACATCTTATATATATAACATATAAAAGAGGAACACTCAAAAATAAATATGCAAATTCCGTTCAGAACGGATATCAGAGGGGAAATAAACCTCGAGCACGACAGACCGATATACAGTAAGCAGTATCCTTATGCCCAATCGGTAGCAGAATTCGTCAATAAAGAAATTAAAAGAATGTTAGAGGAAAATATGATTCGACCAAGTAGGAGCCCATATAATTCACCAGTACTTGTAGTGCCAAAAAAAGGGTATAATGAAGATGGCACTCCAAAATTAAGGCTTGTCATCGATTTTAAAAAATTAAATGAAAATACAATTCCTGATAGATACCCAATGCAGGACCCAAGTGTTATTCTAGCCAATCTAGGAAAAGCTAAATTTTTTTCCACAATTGATTTGGAATCGGGATTCCATCAATTACTTATGAGGGAATCCGATATAGAAAAAACTTCTTTTTCTATAAATAACGGAAAATATGAATACCTAAGAATGCCTTTCGGTTTAACAAATGCCCCAAGAATTTTCCAACGAGCGATGGATGATATACTAAGAGATCAATTTGGAAAAATCTGTCACGTCTATATGGACGACATTATAATCTTTTCAAACTCATTAGAAGATCATTATACCGATCTGACCAAAATAATTAACATTTTATTCGAAGCTCACAGGAAAATATCTTTAGAAAAATCCAAATTTTTTTTAAAGGAGACAAGCTTCCTTGGTTACGTAGTCTCTCACAATGTAATTAAAACAGACCCAGAAAAAATTGCGGCCATTCAAAAATACCCATTACCAAAGAATATTAGGGAACTCAGAAGTTTCCTTGGATTAACAGGTTATTATAGGAAATTTGTCCGTAATTATGCTCTCATAGCAAAACCATTGACCACGTATTTAGGAGGACAGAATGGAAAAATATCAAAAAATATGCCCAAAAAAAATTTAATACAGTTGGATGATGCCGCCATAAAAACGTTTAACGATCTTAAACAAAACTTATCAAATCAAATTGAATTAATGCAACCAGATTATAGTAAAAAATTTATTCTGACTACAGACGCTTCAAACGTAGCACTAGGAGCGGTACTATCTCAAGAGGGCAAACCAATAACTTTTATATCAAAGACCCTTAATAAAACTGAACAAGCATATGCAACTAATAAAAAAGAATTATTAGCAATAGTATGGGCAATGAAAAATCTCAGAAATTATTTATACGGAGTAGTGGGGATGGAAATACATACTGATCATCAACCGCTAGAATATTCAATTTCCGACAAAAACCCAAACATAGAAATGAAAAGGTGGTATTCATTTATACAAAGCTTTGCTCCAAAAATTAAATACCAACCAGGGACAACTAATGTCGTGGCAGACGCGTTATCAAGAATACAAATCAATAATCTAACCGAAACGGATTTATCAGATAATGAATCGGAACATAATACAATTCATTCCGCAGAAAGCTGTTTTGAGAATGTAATTGAAGAGACAAAAAAACCACTGAATCAATTCAAAGTTCAACTCTTAATCACAACTGGAAGACTCACAATTCACGAGTCAATAGACATATTCAATAACAAAAGACATATTATTGAATATGACACTCCAGAAAATTTAGTATCTATTTTGAGAGAATTCATTCAGCCAAATGTAACTTTAGGCATCCATTGCACACTAGAGGATTTATATATTATACAAAAACCATTAAAAGATAACTTTGTAAACAAATTTCTTTTTACAACAATTTTTGTACAAGACGTAGAAAACGACGAAGATAAGGCTATAATTATTGAAGAGACTCATTGCCGCGCTCACAGAGGTTTGGAGGAAAATTACAAACAAATAAAAAGATTGTACTATTGGCCACAATTATTTATAAAACTAAAGGAATATATAAAAAATTGTACAATCTGTAACCAGAACAAATATAACAGACATCCTATAGAGATACCAATAGGCGAAGCACCAATACCAGTTAATGAAGGTGAGAACCTTCATATTGATATATTTTATGCAGACAAAAAAATGTTTCTTACTTGCATCGACGCATACTCAAAATTTTTAACAGTAAAGGAAATAGAAAATAAATCTAATATTGAAAATAAAGTTTTAGAACTCTTTCAACATTATCCACTAGCAAAAATAATCATGACAGATAATGAACCAAGTTTTACGACAGCACAATAAAGATCATTCATAAGCAGAAGTGGTCTAACAATACATTTCGCTGATCCAAGGCACAGCACTTCGAATGGGCAAATCGAAAGGGCACATTCAACACTAACAGAAATAGCTAGGTGTATTAAAGATGAATATAATCTTACAGATTATTCAGAAATAATTATAAGAGCTGCGCAAAAATATAACCATAGTATTCACTCGGTGACGAATGAAAAACCATCCGACATTCTGTATAATAAAATAAATCATAGCAATGTTCCAATAAAACTACAACAGGCTCAAACTAATATGCTGAGTACCCATAACAAAGACAAAAAAGAGAAAACATATAATGTAGGAGAGATAATATATGAGAAAAGATATGGGGAAAGGAATAAGTTAAATCCCAGATACAAAAAACAAGTAGTTAAGGAAGATCAGAAAAATAAAGTAATAATAAACAACAGAAAGAGAATAATTCATAAAGATAATATTAAGTTTTAAAATTCCATTTTCTAAATTACAGGTGACAATGATTCTCGCACTACACCTGTTTATGATCATAGTATCAACTACATCCGAAATTATAAATTATTCAAATCATGACTTCTTCCTTTATAAAGATAAAGTAAGGATGTCCTAACATATGACTCTTATGCAGAGTTATTCCATGTAACCAATATTAGTTTTTATAAAGAAATTATTGAGGCAGAATATAACCATATAAAAAGTACTAACAATGAGAAATTATATTGGGAAATTTCATACAATTTGAAGACTATTAAATTAATATTATCACAACTATTACCATCAAGAACAAAAAGAGGTATTAACGAGTTGGGAACTATGTTAAAATGGTTAGCAGGCACACCGGACCATGATGATGTTGTAACAATTGAGAACAAAATTAACGATCTGATTGAAAATAATAACAAGCAGCAAATTATAAATTCCAAATTGTTTGAAGAAATTAAATCACTCTCATCTAGCTTAAAATCAGTTTTTACGAGTCAGGAGTTACCATTAAGAAAACATCGCTTACACTTGATTACTTACGATTTACAAAATCTAATAGACACAATAACTCTAGCAAAGATAGATGTATTCAATACAAAAATTTTAAACAATGATGATGTTGAGGAAATATATAAACACGAATTAAGACCTGTAGTAATTACAGACTTAATGGACATTTCGGAATTTAAAGTTGCTTTGCATAAAGAATTATTTGTAGTCTATATAAAGTATCCAATAATTAAAAATAGATGCGACATATTTTATGCCAGAGCAATTTCCCATAATGATGGAAAATTAATTTTAAGTAATCAAGTTGCTAAATGCGAGGAAACATATTACGAAGTAGATAATTTTAAGAACGAACTATTCAACAATTATTGTACATTAAGCAAAGAAAAATCATGTTTCACTCGTCTTTTAAACGGTGAAAAATCAATATGTAATAAAATAAGAGAAAAGAACAAAAAGATAGATATAATTCAAGATGGTGCCATATTAATAAACGGAAATAATATTGTAAATGATTCTTATTTGCAAGGATCATATCTAATTACGTTCAACAGCACCACAATAATTAATAATGTATCATATACAAATATAGAAAATAAGATATTAAACTACATTACAGCCCACAATTATAACAACTATAAAATATCCGAATATATTATTTCAAAAAATTCGGAACTATCGTTTGATAATATAAATACACTTAACCCATTTATTCAAATCAAAAAGACAAGAATACCATTAACACTAATTGTAATAACACTAACTTCAACATATTTAATTTGGTTATCAATTTCAAAGTTAAGGAAAATTTATGTCACCATAAAACCACGGCTTAAAAATATTTTTCAAAGAAATAATCTGCCTGACATAGAAAAAAAAGAGGAAAACATCGTGGCAGAATTAACGGCTCATTTAAACTCCATCTCTGCTTCGTCTTTTGAATCGGGACGCTTCAACTTAGAAGGGGGAGTGTTATCCAACCCCTAGCTTAACTAATCTAATGAAATATATAAACATAATTTTAAAATCATAGAAGCCTCTGCTGGATGAGTCATATCCTGTTTGTCAATCTTTCCCATTTAAATCTGACACCAAGCAATTATCCCAGACTAAACATCCAGCGCTAGCTGTAATCATATTTCCAAAACTTTTCCACGTTCTGAGCCAAAGTGGTAAACAAGTGAATCGGCACGTCGCCGACAGTCCGAATTTGATATATCCTCCGATGTCATCAGTTTTCACCAATGAGTGAAATATTGCGTCAGCCAATTGTCCGCTCTCTTAATGTCTCTTAGACATTGATCTATATTTACAAATAGCCCTTTTTGAGGTTTCTCTCTTAAGCCGAGGTTTGATGGTAAACCGATAAGATCAGCATAATCAGTCTTATTTTGACACAGGCTAGAATCGGGATCGCTCTAAGATCTAAGTAATATATATCGTGGAGTAATAAGTGGGCTTAGCGTTAAAAGTCGATGTAAGTGAAAGTTTGTAAAAAATAAAAAATAAAATAAAAATTATTTTTTTAAAAAGTAAACTTCAGAACAAATTTACTTAAATCTCATAAAGTTCGTTTCTTCCGTAAGGCTGATTTTATGAAATTAAATAAGTTAATCTCGGAATTTGATTGGCCTGATTTACTGGCATGTGAGGATATAAACATCGCATTACAAAAATTTTATTTCACTTTAAACTCATTTTTCGTGGAAAAATGCGTCCGATTCAACGAATCCACCTTTGTATTCAAGGCACCTTATTAATTTAAAGAACAGTATGAGTAGACTTTTAAATAAACATAGATTATCTGGCTGTACAGTTAGTTATTCAAGATATTCAGTAGCTCGGTCCAATTTCACCGTGCATAATGCAGAATGTTATAGGAGTTATATTCGCCGCTGCAGGATTCAGTTTACTCAGGATCCGAAGTAGTTTTATAACTTTGTTAACACTAAGCGTAAACATGTATCTTTTCCCGCACTGCTTGCGTTTGAGAACTCTTATGCAAACACTGATCAGGCAATGGCCGATCTCTTTGCACAGTTTTTCAAACTACGTATTCACCTAGCAGCAGTTCAGCTCAGCCTTACACTTATAATATCCAATTAGCCAATCTTATAATTCGCCCATCTTTCGATTAAAGTGGTGTGTTATCGGATCTTATTCAGGCTGTATTCTGAAGATCTGCGCCGAGGCTCTGTGCAAACCGCTCGTTAAACTCTTTAATCTATCGCTGGAAACTTCGATCTTTCCCTTTATGTGGAAGGAATCCTTCATTATTCCGCTGCATAAAAAAGGGGAAAAATCCGACACTGCAAATTATAGAGGCATCTCTAAATTGTCAGCAATTCCAAAGCTTTTTGAAAAACTTATCACTCCACATTTGCAACACCTATGTAGTTCAATAATAACTCCGTACCAGCATGGCTTCATGAAGTGCCGCTCCACCACTACCAATTTATTGGAGCTAACATCTTTTATCACGGATGGGTTCCGGAATTGCTTACAAACATAAGTCATTTACACTGACTTCAGTAAAGCATTTGACTCTGTTAACTCAGAGTCTCAGTCTTTTGGGATTCCCAACTGATCTGCTTATGTGGATTTCGAGCTACTTATCAGGGAGAACCCAACGTGTTTTCTTTAAAGATGTTACCTCGCGTCTAGTCCGCGCCACATCTAGGGTGCCCCAAGGAAGCCATCTTGGACCCCTACTTTTTACACTGTTTATTAACGACTTGCCCCTTGCCTTAACTAATTCATTTGTACTTATGTACGCTGATGACGTTAAGCTATGCCTTCAGTATAAATTCACTAGCGCCCAGTCTAGACCTTAATCCGATTTGGATAAACTTCGAAATGTAAACTCATGTCTTTTTACCGATCTAGTCCTCACTAGGCTATGTTCTTTCTCTATGAAAACGCCTTAGAACGATTAACTCAGGTTAATGATCTAGGTGTCCTATTAGATTTGAGATTAAAATTTACTGACCATATATCTACCATGGTTAATAAAGCTATGGGTGTACTTGGTTTTATTAAAAAATGGTCAGAAGAATTTAATGACCCGTACATAACTAAAACGTTATATACATCACTGGTCTGTCCGATTCTTGAGTATGGGGCGTGTGTCTGGAGTCCTCAATATGGAGTACACCAAGATCACATTGAGTCTGTCCGTTCAGGGCATTATGTTCGGACTACAATGGTCTCTACCACATCTTGTCATTTTGCTCTACTAACAATCTTAAATCGCTTATATTAACCGCCTTATCTGTGCAACACTCTTCCTCGTGATATCTTTCTCCTAATTTTCGCTTAACTATCTCGGATCTATTCCCGCGATTCGAGCCGTACGTCACGCGGCAGCGTCCCTCGGTCGGTTGGACGGAAGGTAGGCTGTACGTATGCAGTGGGAACCGCGCGAAAAAAAAAAGATTGGCTTCAATCAACCTAGCCATTCTTTCAGATAATTCTGTCATCAACTCATCCTGCATGGAATTTACCGCGTCTAAAATTGTATTTTGGATTAAGTCTTTCTGAGCCAGAGCTACGCGGCTGCCCCTGATGAGCCACTGGGCATAGAATCTAACATCTGCCTTCTAGTTAACCTAGTGTTTTGAGATGAAGTATCCAATTTTTCGAAGCATACGGTGCTACAATGAGGACACGTTGTTTTATTTTTAGCATAGCCTGCAATGCAGGACTGATGGAAAACATGACCACATTTGGTTTTGTACGTTTTTCCAACATCTAAGGTGGAATCACATAAAGGACACTTTTGTGCCACATTTTCTTCGGTATCTGGCATGACTGGTTAATTTTAGAATTTAGAAAAGACAGAAAAATTACTATATATATATACAAAAAGTACTGACAAGACTATTTAATGTCAAATAAACTATTATTAATACTAATATTAAAACTAACTTACGAATACATCTAAAAAAAATATAAATACAAATTAAAACAAGGAATTCAAACAGATGTAATATGGGATTTCACCGAATGAAAAGGTCGATGAACTTTCCGTTGGATCAGCTGATTCTTTTGCTTCCCACAACAGTTTATTCGAACCAATACAGAACTGACCTATCTTAACTTGGGTTTGTTCGAACCAACTGCTGTGATCGCCTAATTTAATAAAAATCAGAAAAAAACTAAAATCGCTAACGAAGAATATATCATAAAATAAATGACCCTCAGCTTAACTACACCCCTTGAGATAAGACCTTCATGCGAAGGAAAGGAAAATAAGAATGAAAAATCACGTGAGTGGCGTCTAACACCTGTTGCTTGTGCGCTCACACCAACAACAAATGCTGCTTTCCGACAGTGGCTAGGCGATTGCGATCGATCGCTTTTGCCTATAATCCAAGCTTCATACACTGCTTTAAAATCTTTGTTTTCCCATTATTTCGTTGTCAGCTAATAATTCATCATGAAAATAATTGCTGCATTTCTAAAGCGACTTTTTTTTTGAGAAAACTAATGCTGCTAGTTTTCTATTTTAAATTTGAGTAGTTCATTGCGTTCTAATATCATCCGTGGTCAGGCAATGCGGTTATAAATAGCTCATTAATGTCTGCAATACGCGTATGATAAAAAAACGTATGGACCTGATGTGCACAGAGGGTATTCCAAACGGATGTTTTTTATTTTTGCACTCGTTTGAGTTAAGGTCAAACCGTGGCCGGACCCTACCTCTCAGTACTTGGTCTATCCGTTTCCTCACCAACACACCAACTCATTCGGACTGAATACAAGAGAATGGCAATGGGTGAGAAATAAAACAATTTTGAAAGAATTGATAAAATTTGTCTAGTTTGTAAAAAAAACAGATTTATATGAGGGAAAACATATCTAATGCACTTATGTATAATGCAAAATTGCAGAGTTGATGAAAAAGAAAAATTTTTCGTTGTTCCGGTCGTGAAGGGGAACATTTTCTTAGCATTACCGTCCAGAAATTTAATGTTGAAGTTGTAAATTGTTGGCTTCTATGTAACTTCCCGCAGTTCGATCGCTTTGTTGATTCGCTGAAAGTCCCTACTCATCTTTGTTTATTCCATCTAGGTGTTTTGAAACAGCTTTGAAGTGAGAAACGGAAAAGGAGAAATGCGTCGAGCACGGACGGCATGCGGGGGCAGCAGCGCACGGAAGAAGGAGAAAGAGGAATCACCGTGGAGCGTAACGGTCCCAGGCGGGCCTCCATGGCCGCGCTCGAAGGTGATAGGAGAGAGCGGAGTCGGCCCGCGACTGGGCAGCTGTGTTTAGAAGAATGCAGAAAACACTGAAGTGCATTGGGAATGACCAGGGGGAGAGCGCGGGGATAACTGGACGAAGTCCGAGTTACCTGCACAATAGTCGGATCGGAGGCCCAAGCGGGCCAAACGGGGCGGGGGCAAATAAAGAAAGCCCGCCGATAGAAATGCGGAGGAATTAGGAGTATCCTTGGAGGAACTAGGAGCATAGGCTGAAGGACCCCCGTGGGTAAGTCCGACAGTTCAAGTGCGGGATTTAAAGCGAGTGCGAAGGATCTGCGATCAGAAGCTTAAGGACCCCCTGTGAGTAAGTCCGGCGGCGGTACGCGAATCAATCAAACAGGAACTGAAGCCCAAGGGTAAAACGATTCGGGTTAGGTTATTCCCGGACACGACAGGTATCCTGGCGATAGGGACGGATCGGCCTGGCGTACGCCAGGTGTGGCGTCGGTTCCTGATCAATAAAGTGTGATCCTATGAAGGAAGGGATAGCCAGCTCGGGAACTCAAGCCCACAAGTAAAACCACGCAGGGTCACCCCGGGAAAGTCAGTAGAATCCTGATCCAGGCACTGGTGCGTATCACCTGGAGTTAAAGGAGGCGCGACGCCCAAACCTCTGGGCTACCATAGGTGTTTGGAGGCGAGTGGTGAACGCGACCGGAGGCGTGTCCTGTGCGGTAGGTAGGCCCTTCGTGCCCTGATCCGGCCGCTAAGCTGCGAGGAGCATATCCTGCCCGGCGTATGCCTGGGAGGTGAGCCACTCGGTCTGTTAACACGGATTAGGTGACGGCCACGGCGAAAGGGCAATCACAGCGAGTCAAAGATTCCGAAGGTCCACGGCACCCATAAAGGAGGAGCAGCAACAGCAGAGACGTCGACGAGGGAGCGACGGCGACAACGAGGAAGCAGCAGCATCGACGAGGGAGCATCAGCGTCAGGAGAGCAACAACACAGGCCCCGCAACCAGAGTCCGTGAGTCCGAACGAAGGGAACCGTGAGCCTTTTCGGTGCCAGGCACCAAGACCACTCGACCTGCCGGGCGCAAGCTTTGGGAGGGCGTGTGTATTGGCACCAACCCGGAGCGGGGATCGGGGATCGACGGGAGGCCGAGCGGTCGGTCGACTGAGCCAAACAGCCGGTGAGATTCTCTTATTTTTGTAAAGTAAAGACAATAAAGGGGATTTGATTGAAACGAAGCATTCCGTGTTATTTCTGGGCTCGGGCAATCACGTCGAATCTATAAAATTAGTGCAACGTACCCTCAACCTCTGTGAGCTAGTCGCGTCATTTTTTTGGGAACAAAATATAGCAAAAACAGTTCGTAACACATATAAATTGTATGAATATCTCTAAATTGAACTGTACTCTGTGAACTGTGAATCGCTCATACATATATTACGTTATATATTATATTGTGCCTCTCCGGGAAGGAAAGTATTCCTGAGCCAAAGTTTGGCTGTCCTATTTAAGGATCTTCAAGGGTTGTTGTCCTCCTTAAAATCAGTGGAGACATTTCCGGAGGCGATGTTAAATATGCGGCTCAGCGAATTGAAGGAAATCGTTGCGGATATCAAGAGCACACACAAGGAGCTGTCAGGCGCTTCAGTTTGTTGCCGGCGAGTTCGATGCTGATCAACGCTTCTTCTGCCACCAATTTCGATGCATCGATTGGCAGAACCTTTCAGGCTTTGCCACCGCTGCCACTTCCCACTTTTAGTGGAGGTTACGCGGAGTGGCTTGAATTTCGGTCACTGTTCTCGACCATGATGGGCACAAACCCATTGATCAGTCGGGTTGAGAAGCTTCAACGGTTGCGGTCCTGCCTTCGTAAATCTGCTTTGGAGACTGTTCGATCGTTGGAGCTCACGGACAAAAATTATGACGTCGCATTGGAGCTGCTAAACAAAAGGTTTAGTAATCGCAGGCTCATTTTACAAGCTCATGTTAATGAGATAATGAATCTGAGGGCCGTAGAATCCGCATCGGCGACGAAGCTTCGCGAGCTTTCGGGCAAATTTAATTCGCATATGCGAGCCTTGGCAAGCATGGGCACGACGAAGCAGATTGCCAGCTGCATCATAATACAAGTGCTGTTGCAGAAGATTGATGATGCCACGCAGTCCAAGTGGAAGGAAATGCAAGCCGACTCGGATTCCTTGGATTCCATTCCAACATTCCATCGACAGTTTTCTTGAGCAAAGATGCCGGACGACATCACATGCACCAAACTTTGCGGTAGGACGACGTAGACCCCTTCATCCAGGTAACTCTGCATTTGTGATCACAAACTCTTCCGCATGTATGATCTGTGATGGCCATTTTCACGTGATAAACTCCTGTCCAAGGTTTTTAAGCTTGTCGCCTGAGGATCGTTTAGGCGAAGTTAGGCGATAGGATTTATGCCGTAAGTGCCTTGGATCTGGGCACCTATCTCGGCATTGCAATGCGTCAAGCTGCCGTGCGTGTGGACGCAGGCATCATAATATGCTGCATTTTGGTGGCAATTCGCCAGCTCAAGACCAAAACCCCTCTCCTGCGGTTCCCACATCTACCGTCAATACTCTCGTCGCTCAGGATCGGGTTGGTTATGTGGTGTTGCTAGCCACTGCCAATATTCTTGTTAGCTCCGGAGATCTACTGCCCTTCCGAGCGCTGCTCGATTCTGGCTCGCAGGTGCATCTAGTCACTTCAAGGCTGGCGGACCAGCTGCAGCTGCGGAAGATAAGGACTCCGGTGACTGTGTCCAGTATAGGAGGCGCAGGGTTCTCTACAGATGGGTTTTCAGTGAAGCCGCTCTTGGACTTTGGCAGCGGAATGGCTACCGAGATGCGACCGCGACGGAGTGTGTTGGGTGCGCTGCTGAGGAGCTACAAGGCGGGCAATCAACAAATGGTGCCTGCTGACCCTTCATGAAGTTGTTGAAAGCTCATCTTCCAACGGGGGGAGTATGTCGGGTCAAGCAGCCGCCGGTAAGTTTTGGCCGGCAATAATTTATGGAATTTATTTATCTTTTCTTTATCTATGTATGTCTCTATTCGCGTCGCCCGCTCTCGTGCATTTGATCGGCCACCTGCATCTGCCGTCATGCGCTAGCAATTGTCTCCCTCTCTCGCGGGATCTCTCGGTCGCTCCGCAGCATCAAGCGTTGAGCCGCTCTCCCGCGTTATTATTTTAATTCGGTCGTCAACCCTACTAAGTCGCATATGTAAATATATCATTTGTAGAAACGCCAAAACAATAAAATAAATTGTATCAATATCTATAAATCAAAATGTACTTGTTTTTATTAAAGGCAATATTTAGAACAAAAAAATAAAGCTACCGAAAACGCTCAGTAACTAAACATATAAACTATGTATCGATAGTTCCTAAACACATTTTTCGACCTTATTCACGCCTGTTTCTCCTTCGATGACCTCCATCTCTGCCATCTATGACCTTCATGTCTGCCAAAGGAACTTCGTTCCTCACGCGTGTCCCTAGACACACACCGTTTTTTTTTTTACTTTGTGATATTTTTGTCGTGTTATATTTTGACATACTGATTAGCTTTATATACCTAGAATAAATAAGTAAAAGTAAAAATTTTTGTTGTATAAATGTTTTAAAATATTGTTGTAAATCATTTATATCATTTCATTCATTAATAGGTATAGAAAATATAAAGATGACAATATGGGCTAACTTATAAACTATGTATCGATAGTTCCTAAACATCCCGGGCCACCCTGAAGCTCGGTTTCTGAACTGGGTAGTTTCGCAATTTTAGTCATTAGCCGGGTCTTCATTAGCCATCGGATCTTCTCCTGCTGCCATCTTGATCCTGTCTACTCCAACCATATTGTCCTTTCCTTGGAAAGTGTCGATCACCTTCGCTAGATGCCATGATGCTGGTGGTGTGTTGGAATCCTTGACGAGAACAACGCTGCCGATTGAAATGTTAGGTCCACTTAGGACGCTGCTGTAGACCTGTCAGATACTCCTAGTGCCATTGTTTTCAGAAGCCTTGGAATATGGATTTGATACTCTGCCAGTATCCCAGTCGGCCCACAGGAAGGTGACCAAGATCCGCCTTTGGTATTATTGTGAATGGTCTCCCGATAAGAAAATGGGCTGGTGATAGATAGCTGTCATTTGTATCTGATGTGTAGAATAGGGGTCGTGAGTTGATGACAGCACTAATTTGCGCAAGCAAGGTACACATTTGTTCATATGTCAGTGTGGTGTTTCCGATTACTGCAAGAGTTGCTCCGATGAAATTATCGTTGTCGGTGTATCTGCGATTGCATTTGACTCGTATCGACAAAAATCGTCGCAACGCCGCCAGAAATGTTTCTGTGGATAGGTCCATGGCGAGTTCTAGGTGAATCGCCGAGGTGGCCATACAAACGAATAGGCATATGTAGCCCTTGCTGATGCGTGGTTTGCGCACCTTTGCGTCCGGTGTTTACGAAAGAAAGTGCTTGCGTGATACGTACGCTCGGTAGATATGCCATACTGCGAGCTTGACCAATTGAGATTGGTTCCCTAGAGCCTTGTTTGCGCGTAATAACTGGAACTCCTGTTGAAAACCAGCTTGAGCGTGTTGTAGCCACCGAATCCTTGCCGCATGATCTCATCGAATGTTAGAGAATTCAATGTTTATTTCAAAGATGGATGCTTCATGCGATGAATGAAGCGTTAAAGATGATATGCGATTGAGAAGCTAATCCAAAGGGTTGTCTATCGTGACAATCGCCTACGCAGCTAGGCAGGTAGTTTTGACTTCGCCTTGTATGCGTTTGTCTGAAAGAGAAGTATAGTTGTGAGAATTGTTCAACTTTACCAAGAATTGATCCTTGTCCCTCAGCCATAAAGGACCCTTCCACCATAATTTGAAGTCAATGAGCTCGGATACTCGCAAGCCACGGGATGCGCAATACGCTGGGTTCGATTTTAAATCTACAGTCGCCATGCATGCTTCGGAATGGTTTCGAGGATCTCAGATGTGCGGTTTCCAATAAAGGTCTTGAGTTGGGCTGGTGAATACGATAGCCATGACTATCGTGGAATTACTCCATGCGTAGATCGTTACGTCATTATGCATTAGTGCAGCTTTTATGGATTGCAGAAGTTGACTCAGTAGAAGTGCGCCACATAGTTCCAGGCGCGGCAAAGATTGCTGATTTAAAGGTGCCACTCTTGTTTTTGCTGCAAGTATGGCGACCAAAATGGTTCCATCGTCGTTAACCACTCGCTTTTAACCAAGCGTGGTATCTGGAGCCTGTGAAGGTTGTCTAGATCAGCTCGCCGTTGGAGCCAGTTGTCTACTAGTTTGCTCGATAGTTCGTCGTCCCGATTCAAATTCAACAGCCAGAGTTTTTGAAATAGTATTTTGAATTGCACTACGATTGGTGCAAATAGACCGAGAGGTTCGAATATACGTGAGACATCCGACAACACTTGCCTCTTGGTAAACCTAGGGTCTTTCAATAGGTTTACATTGTACGACAATGTGTCCTCTCCAGGGTGCCAATGCAGCCCTAGCACTTTGACTGATGATTGTGAGGAAACCGTGTTATCCTCCGATTTGATGCGTTTGGTATTCGATACCCATTTTCCGAGCTGTAGATTAGCACAGGACATCAGTTGGACGAGTTCCTCCCCGTTGCGCAGCAGCTCCACTGAGAACGTCGTCGACATAGTAATCTTCCAACACTATTTTGGCTGCGTTCGGAAACTCTTGCTTATGGTCAGCAGTTGCTCTAGCCCTCGGAGTGCTAGAAATGGTGCGCATGATGTTCCATACGTCACCGTGCATAGTTGGAAGTGCTTGATAGGATCTGACGGATCCTCTCTCCATACGATTCTCTGATAGTTTTTCGCTCACCCAGATTTGACGGAACATCTTGACTATGTCCGCTGAAAAGACGTATTTGTAAATTAATTAATTTACATAGTTGTATGTCCGATGCTGGAGAGGTTATGGAAGTTATGTTGGGAGTTACTAACTCCGTTGTTACCGCCCTTGAGGCTGAGTAACCAATTTTACAAGTGAATTGAATCTTACGGCTTGTCCTGGGGTTTTGGTAAAGGAGTTCTTTATTGGGTGAGACTCAAACTGAAACTTAAAGCTAACAAAAATGTATATCATAGCGGCCACGCAAATATGCAGTGTTCGCCGGCTATGCACGAGCATCCGGCCAGACGCTGTGTCAGCAGTTTGGCCAGAGCGAGCTCTAAAGTAATGGGACATTGCCGTTGAGCGGTTAACTTTAGTTAACTACTCCCCCTTCAAGAATGAGGCCGCCATCGGCCGACCCTATTTGGGCGATCACCTCCTTTAGTTGGGCCGCGGTTCTTCGGGCCTGAGGGACCCGCCGATAGGCTAAGCCGATGCAAATCAAAGCCCAGCATATTGCTCCCGCTATGAACACCATCTGATATGTTTGATGATGGTTGATCTTATTCCTGAACTCCTTGATGTGTTCCAAGTTACGTTCACTCAGCCGGTGAAGGTAAGGAAGACTGAGAACGTTGCGTTCCATAGTGACGTTTAGGGAAGGCGAGCTGGCCACTCCTGGAGCCCTCTTCTGGGCTGTGTCATGGTTGACCAATCGGGTTTCGTTGACGGTGGCACCTT